>NC_069507.1:188948462-189003462 GCF_027579735.1 Bombina bombina | reverse complement strand
GTGTGATTGTGTGTGCACGCTTGTGTGCGATTGTGTGTGTGCGTTTGCGTGTGATTGTGAGCCACCCCATGTGTGATTGTGTGTGTGCGCTTGTCTGTGATTGTGTGTGCACGCTTGTGTGTGTGCACTTGCGTGGGATTGTGTGTGTGTATGTGCGCTTGTGTGTGCACGCTTGTGTGCAATTGTGAGCCACCCCATGTGTGATTGTGTGTGTGTGCTTGTGTGTGATTGTGTGTGCACACTTATGTGTGTGCACTTGCGTGTGATTGTGTGTGTGTAAGCGCTTGCGTGTGATTGTGTGTGCGTGCTTGTGTGTGAATGTGTGTGCGTGCTTGTGTGTGAATGTGTGTGCACACTTGTGTGTAAATGCTTGTGTGTGATTGTGTGTGCACGTGTGCGTGTGATTGTGTGTGTGCACACTTGTGTGTGATTGTGAGCCACCCCATGTGTGATTGTGTGTGCGCGCTTGTGTGCACTTGTGCGTGATTGTGTGTAAGCGTTTGCATGTGATTGTGTGTGCGCGCTTGTGTGTGATTGTGTGTGCGTGCTTGTGTGTGAATGTGTGTGCTTGCTTGTGTGTGAATGTGTGTGCGCGCTTGTGTGTGAGTGCTTTTGTGTGATTGTGTGTGCGCGTGTGTGTGTGATTGTGTGTGTGCGCACTTGTATGTGATTGTGAGCCACCCCATGTGTGATTGTGTGTGCACGCTTGTGTGCACTTGTGTGTGCTTGTGATTGTGTGTAAGCGTTTGCATGTGATTGTGTGTGCGTGCTTGTTTGTGATTGTGATCTTGCATTTGTTGATCAAATGATTATTAGCAGATAAGCACCATTAAAGTCTGTGAGGATTTAAATGCAGATAAATCATTTGATAAGTTTTTCTATAGGATTGTGAGTTTTTGAATGACTTACAAACAACATGATGTCAATCAAGTAGCATTTACTGACACTCACCTGGCTTTTCCAGTTGTCCGGGAGGGAAATATGGTGGTTTTGTCCATTATTTTTTTCATTAAAATACATTACAATATTTAGATCAGGGAAATTACGATTTAAATCTATTTCATTAAAGTTGTTTCTCCCAGTCAGATATCCATTAGTTGTTGGTCCCTGTTAAATAATTTGGACATCAGTAACATAACTGCTATATGGTATTAGATTTCTCTTGATTTACATTTATTTTAAGCAATGTACAATTTGGGGTTCAACAAGACCTTGATGTAGTACAAAAGCTCACAGAAAATGAAAAACATTTTAGAATTGTCAAGTGAAATTTAAAAGGACACGAAACCTAACTTTTTTTTCTCACTATTCAGATAGAGAAAACAATTTAAAAAAAGTTTGATTTACTTCTATTATCAAATTTGCTCTCATATTATTTGTTGAAGAGATACCTAGGTAGGTCGCTTGCACATGCCTGAAGCACTACATGACAGGAAATAGTGCTGCAATACAATGCTCTTGCTAATGTATAACATTGTTGCAAAATTGCTGCTGTATAGTGCTACAAACATGTGCACACTCCTGAGCTTACCTTTCTGCTTTTCAACAAAGGATAACAAGAAAACAAAGAAATGATGATAATAGAAGTAAATTGGAAAGTTGTTTAAAATTGTATGTTCTTTATGAATCATTAAAGAAAATGTTTGGGTTTTATGTCCCTTTAAAGCAGAGCTTTCCAAACTTTTCATGTTGGCGACACACTTTTTAGACCTACATCATTTCTGACACAGTAATTCAGTTGTACTGGCAAACAGGAGGTTAAACTAACTTGTTTTAAGAGATACGGACACATACATAAATGATATAATAACGATTTATATTTATAAGTATGTATGTGCAAGAATTAAAAAAAGTTTAATAACACCAATAGCTACTTACTATTTTAATGGGATGTATGAGGTTGATGGGATGAACACAATTTCGGAATATTTGGTGGAATATTAGATAAAGACAATCGCATTTCATCATCAAGCATTTTTAAGCTTCCCCTTCCTATCCATATATCAAGAGCAGAAGCAGCAATGCATTACTGGGAGCTAGCTGCAAACCCCCCCCCCCCCCCCCCCCCACTGACTTCTGACTTCAGCTCAGCGTTTAATCTGCCGCCCTCAGAGCTTGGTGAGTCCGACTGACTACTGCCCGCGCTGCAAACACACTGCTGTCCCACTCACTGACTACACATGCAGTCACGAGCCAATTAAGGAGACTACACGTGCAGTCAGGAGACAATTTTCCCACCCTAAGCCGCCAATGGGAATAGTTTCAGTTCCCACTGAGCTGCGCCAATAGGTTAAGATGATCTGTGACCCCCTAGGTATCAATCACATGTCAACCATGTGATATGCGTAGTAGGCAGGCGGAAAGTCAGAAACCCCCCCAAATTTATTTTTTTTAAATTACATTTTAAAAAATTTGTGCTAAAGCAGGGACACACCTACACACTGCTGCCGACACACAGTTTGGAAAGCACTGCTTTAAAGGGACAGTCTACATGGCATTTTTATTGTTTTAAAAGATAGATAATCCCTTTATTACCCATTCCCCAGTCATGCATAACTAACACTGTTATATTCATATACTTTTTATCTCTGTGATTATCTTGTATCTAAGCATCTTCTGACAGCCCCCATATCACATGACTTTGTATTTATTATCTATTGACTTGCATTTAGTATTGTGTTGTGCTAACTCTTAAATAACTCCTCAGGTGTGAACACATTGTTATCTATATGACCCACATGAACTATCAGCCTCCTGTTGTGAAAAGCAAATAAAAAAACATGTGATTAAGAGGCTATCTATTGAGCCTCTGAAACAGGCAGACATTTAGAGGTTTAAAGGTTATAAAGTATATAAATATAACAATGTTGGTTGTGCAAAGCTGGGGAATGGATAGTAAAGGCATTACCTATCTTTTTTTAAACAATACCATTTTTATTGTAGACTGTCCCTTTAAATATGCCCAACAATATAAGATAATGTTATTATATCTAATTTATAAGTAATGTGCCAATCTCATTTGCTGTTCAGTAGTAACTATTTAAGTTGGACACTTGTTGGTATTTGTAGACGTTGTATTTCAGTCTCTGCTAAACAGAGCACCATGCATAAAGCACTGGTAACTCTGGAACTTTTGTGTTACCTACTGTACTGGTTAAAGGAAAATGCAACTCAGCATAATTTTCCTTTCATCACGAAACCCAAAACTTTTCTTTTGTGATTCTGACAGAGCACGCAAGTTTTAAAAAGTTTCCAATTTACTTCTATTATCAAATTTGTTTTGCTTCCATGATATTTTTTCTTTAAGAGATACATAGGTAAGTGTCTACACGGCAGGAAATAGTGCTGCCATCTAGTGCTCTTGTAAATGGGTAACATTCTTGCAAAACTGCTGCCATATAGTGATCCAGAAATCCATACAGCCTAAAAAGGGAACAAACGTATGTGCCAAGGTAGTACTTGCATGTTATAGAGCTACTATATATGGTTTTATATATAGACCTCTCAGGCAAATCAGAACTTCATAAAAATCTGACGTACGTTTCACTTGTATCAATGCATTTTTTTAAAGCCACACGTTACAGGTGAAACATATATCGGATTAGTCCTACGTTCTGACAAGGGGAGTGGTCATTTGATTCGCAAACATGTCTCATACAAGAGACAGCATTGATAGAGACTGGATATAACATTATTCTCACAAACGTGTAACCTTGTTATCAGTATATATGACCCCTTAATTTGTTTTTAATTTTGGATGGAATAAAGTGTTCTTTGAATAAGTCACAATTGTGTGAGAGGTTTATTTATAAAACAAATACCTTGTATGATACAAACTCATCACCGAAAAGATACACTCCCCCGCTAGGTCTCTGAGCAAGAGCTTGAATGAGGGTGCAAGGGGCATGAACAGCATATGTGCATATGTCAATAAAACAGTGATAGCAAATTTAAATTTGTAATGCATTCATACACATTTCAATTTTGACCCTTATGCCTTTTTAAAGGGACAATATACTATCAATTTTCTCTGTGTTCCCAATTATCTGCAAATTGCTTTAACTTTGAGATATATACATGTCTAAAGATGGATATATATATATATATATATATATATATATATATATGTATTAATGTAATTGGCTCAACAGTTGTATCCATATGAACAGAAGTACAACTTTGACTATGTACTTAACCCCTTAATAGGGAAACATAAAAGAATAATGGAATTTGGTTTAAATAAAAATCCTTTTATTAATAGAGAATTTTATGGTGTAATATACTGTATTATAAAAAGAATAAAAATCCTCAAACATTAATAGAGAATTTTAATCATAAATGATTTCTCTTTAATGATGGTGTAAAATATGTAGTTAAAAAAATTATATAAAAGAAAAAATGAATGTTGACCTGGTCTGCAGCGACTTCATATCCATCTGGATTCATGGAAGGTAGAATATGTATCCGTGTAGACCGTATTAGATTAGTTACACGTTCATTACCATTTCGATATTCTTCACATAAAAACTCAGCAAGCTGAATAAGTAATTCTCTTCCAAGGACTTCGTTTCCATGCATGTTCCCAACATACTTAAATTCTGGCTCCACTAAGGGGAAAAAAGAACACATCAGAATGAATTTAGGGAAAGTACTCACCTTAAAATTCAAAGGACTTAGCTAAAGGAAACCTGATACTCAGAAATGTTCTCTGTACCATCTAAAAAGAGAATGTTTCAAATACTAAACATAGCTTATTTTTTTATTTTTTTTACGCATTCATTTAATTTTTTACTGGAATTTTTGTTTAATAATTTGTATTCGTTTTTCACATATAAAGAAAATAACATTTACAGAAATCGTTACAAAGACCATAATTCAGTTAGATAAAGGATACAAATTTTGCAGGTTTGTTTGTTTTCATAAAACTTAGCCTGGAATACAGGTTGTCATAATAAAAAGGGACAGTAAAGTCATTATTAGACATTCATGATTTAGATAGAGAATAAAATTTTAAACAATTTTCCAATTTACTTCTATTATTTAATTTGCTTCCTTCTCTTGCTATCCTTTGCTTAAAGGTTTATCTAGGTAATCTCAGGAGCAGCAAAGAACCTAGGTTCTAGCTGCTGATTGGTGGCTGCATATATATATACCGATTGTGATTGGCTCACCCATGAGTTCAGTTAGAAACCAGTAGTGCATTGCTGCTCCTTCAACAAATGATACCAAGAGAATGAAGCAAATTTTGATAATATATGTAAACTGGAAAGTTGTTTAAAATTGTATGTTCTACCTAAATCATGAAAGAAAAAATGTGGGTTTCATGTCCCTTTAATGTCTACACAAATGAATTCCTCACATCTGTATTTGTATCTTATATCTATAACCAATAAACGACTTATATCCACAAGTGCATGTCTCAATTGTGTCTGTAAATAAAGGACCTTGCTAACTAGTAGATTGTCTAAGTGATTTGTTGCATGGGAGCCTGGTCTACCGATTGTCGTGCCCTCTGAGGGTTCCTAGGGGTTGCCTCAGAGTACATAATCCATGGTTCCCACAGCGCTAAAAAGCATTCTTTTTGGGCCAGTAGGTCTGCTGAAATGCTAGACATTTGGTAAATCTGTTCAATTTTACATAAGACTATGGAGAAATCAGGTATTTCTCTCTTCCAGTACCGTGCAATACATAGTCTAGTTGCAGTGCAAATCGTCATAACAAGCTTACAATTATTTGAAGTAAGGCCTGGTATTGGATCATGTAACAAAGCTTGTGTAGGGGTAAGGTTAATCTGTTTATTGAACATGGTGCTTAGCAATTGCGAAGTTCAAGACCATACCTGTGTTTAGGGTTGCCACCCGTCCCTTAAAATACAGAACACTTATAAGTTACACATGCTGCAGGGTGTGCAGGGAGGAATATGGATAGTGCTGTCCAGAAACACAATACATGTTCCTCCTGCACACCCTGCAGCATGTGTAACTCATAAGTGTCCAGGAAAACATGGCTGAGGTGGCGACTCTAAGGGCTCGATTTATCAAGCCTCTACGGCTGCAAGTTCTCACAAGAACTTGCTCGCCGTGATTTATCAAGCAGAGGTCACCAGACAGCTGCTTCCCTAAGCTCTTCGCCACCTCTAAGGTGGCGAAATTCAATCTCCTCGGTCGAGTCCGACCAAGGAGATTGACAGCTCCTGCCTGCGTGTGATTGGCTATGCACAGGCAGGGGGCGGGATTGCACGCGAGTGCAAAATTGCGCTCGTGTGCAATGTTGATTACCTGCGGGTAATTTTGCCCCGCCACAGGCGAGCTGAGGCATACAGGGGCGCGTATACGTGCCCCTGTACGCCTCAGCTTTGATAAATCTAGCCCTAAGTCTGTGTTGCTGACCTACACTGCCACCACTTATGGAGATATGTGCCCCTATCCAAACAGCCTCTAAAACACAGTTCACCTGTGGCGTCTGCTCATGGATATAAATCGGGTCTTTCACTGGAATTTTAAATAACTTAACCATTTACTTGTTTTATAAAATGTGCTACATTTAATGCTCTGCAGCTGGTATAGCAAGTCATTAGAAACTAATTAAGTGGATACATATTTCCTAGTACACTGTCCCTTTAAATGCTTGTCTTTTTAAAGATTTTTTTGTCTGCTCTTTGGTCTATTCAAATACAAAGGGTAAACAGTTCATTTAATGAGCAGAGCAGAATATAAAATTAAATAAATGTATGAATATAAATTGGTTAGGGTTTGAATTAGGCAGAACATATAAAAGGGGGACATAATAAAGCTAGACAGCACCCCTATCAACACGACCATCCCTGATATTAACATGCTTAAAAGGACATGGAACCCAAACTTTTTCTTTTATGACTTAGATAGAACATACAATTTTAAACAACTTTCCAGTTTACTTCTATTATCAAATTGGCTTCATTCTCTGGGTATCATTTGTTGAAGCAGCAGCAATGCACTCCTGGTTTCTAACTGAACACATCAGTATATATATATGCAGCCACCAATCAGCAGCTAGAACCTAGGTTCTTTGCTGCTTCTAAACTTACCTACTGTAGATAAACCTTTCAGCAAAGGATAATAAGAGAAGGAAGCTAATTAAATAATATAAGTAAATTGAAAAGTTGTGTAAAATGACATGCCCTTTTTGAATCATGAAAGAAAAAAAATTAGGTTTCATTTCCCTTTAATCTTCTGAATCTCTCTCTATTTAATGAGACATTGGTGGCATTAATTATTTTAGGTTCTGAGACTTGTAAATTAATTGTTTCCATCTGTTGCAATGTTTATGACTAATGAAGAGAATATTATCACTTGTTTAAATAAAATACATTGATGTTTACTAATAAACTAAGAGAAATCAATCAAAGAGGAATTAAAAATCATCTTTTTTTTAAAACTAAAAGACGGTATTTTAAAAAACAATACAGCTTAAATAAAAAATGTTTCTATTCTGAACCAAACTACTTTATATTTTCATGCTGTGGATACACGCCCCTGTGTACCAACAACATGGTAGGAAATCTTAGCCAATCAGAAACCTCCTGTAAGAATCAGTTGCATACAAAGCATGCATTTTGTCTTATTTTCAATACAAATTTAAAAAAGTTTTAACTTAACCTGTTATTATGCTAAAATATTTTAACAAATTGATTTACTACTTTTTATATTCATGATAAAACTGCTTCCTTTTGATATGGTCAGTGAGCTATTAGAATACCTAATTGGTTTCAGCTGTATTTCTCCGGGCAATCAACAGACCTGTAGAGAATAATTACTTAGAAAGGAAATGTCACACTGTGCCTTAAAAGCAAAGAAATACGTTGTCACTGTACAATGGCTAATTTACACAGGATGTCATACCCCCTGGTACATAGTTTAAATAAATCACTATACGGTTTCTTTCTAAACATCCGGAAAACAATGTAGATTATAGCTACGTGGCTGTCAAAGTATGTTGCAATGTATTGCCAACAATATCATACTAAAAGCATGCTTCTGCACATTACAGCTGTATTAGGGTAGGATTGGCTGGGAGTATACCTACGGTCAATCCATTCCTGAGCCAGTCGTGAGACTAAATGGGAGAAATGCTCTTTGAGTGCTGGTGAAAACACTGGTAGCAGCAATGCCGTTGTCGTTTTTTTGACACTGCAACAGAGACATCTAGACCAATAAATCTTTTGTTTTTTGATAATGTTAACGTTTTAATGGGCCTTAAAGGGACACTGAACCCAATTTTTTTTCTTTTGTTATTCAGATAGAACATGCAATTTTAAGCAACTTTCTAATTTACTCCTATTATCAAATTTTTTTCGTTCTCTTGCTATCTTTATTTGCATCTAAGTTATTTTTTGGTTCAGTCCATGGAAAGCACTTGTTTAATGGTCGGTTAAATTAATCCACCAATCAGAAAGAACAACCCAGGTTGTTCACCAAAAATGGGCCGGCATCTAAACTTACATTCTTGCCTTTCAAATAAAGATACCAAGAGAATGAAGAAAATTTGATAATAGGAGTAAATTAGAAAGTTGCTTAAAATTGCATGCTCTATCTGAATCACTAAAGACAACATTTGGGTTCATTGTCCCTTTAAGTTTTATGTCAGCTTAAAGGGACAGTCTACTCCATCATTTTTATTGTTTAAAAAGATATATAATCCCTTTATTACCCATTCCCCAGTCTTGCATAACCAACACGGTTATATTAATATACTTTTTACCTCTGTGATTAACTTGTATTTAAGCCTCTGCAGACTTCCTCCTTATCTCAATTCTTTTGACAGACTTGCATTTTAGCCAATCAGTGCTGACTTCTAGGTAACTCCAAGGGCATGAGCATAATGTTATCTATATGGCACACATGAACTAATGCCCTCTAGATGTGAAACACTGTCAAGTGCATTCAGATAAGAGGTGGCCTTCAAGTGCTTAGAAATTAGCATATGGGCCTACCTAGGTTTAGCTTTTAACAAAGAATACCAACAGAACAAAGCAAATTTGATGATAAAAGTAATTTGGAAAGTTGTTTAAAATTGCATGCCCTATCTGAATCATGAAAGTTTTATTTTGACTAGACTGTCCCTTTAACTGTTTGCTTCATAGTTATCCTTTGTTTGTATTTTAAAACTCTTTCACAAAGAGTTGGTAGTTTTTGTTTATTTTAACTGTTAAAGGGACACTGAACACAATTTTTTCTTTTGTGATTCAGATAGAGCATGCCAGTTTAAGAAACTTTCTAATTTAATCCTATTATCAATTTTTCTTTGTTCCCTTGCTATCTTTATTTGAAAAACAATGCAGCTAAGCTTTTTTTTTTTTTTTTTTTTTTTTGGTTCACAACTCTGGACAGCACTTTTTTATTGGTGGATTAATTTATCCACCAATCAACAAGAACAACCCAGGTTGTTCACCAAAAATGGGCCGGCATCTGAACTTACATTCTTGCATTTCAAATAAAGATACCAAGAGAATGAAGAAAATTTGACAATAGGAGTACATTAGAAAGTTGCTTAAAATTTCGTGCTCTATCTGAATCACGAAAGAAAAAATTTGGGTTCAGTGTCCCTTTAAGACAAACTTGACAAAAAGCAAACACCATCTGCTGCGTGAGTACTTGTATATTTTGTTACAACACGCATCCATACTGGTCAAGCCTCATTCATATTTGCTGCTTATTTTAACGGATATGAAACCCAAAAATGTTCTTTTGTGATTCAGACAGAGCATACAATTAAAT
This sequence comes from Bombina bombina, assembly GCF_027579735.1. NCBI lineage: Eukaryota > Metazoa > Chordata > Amphibia > Anura > Bombinatoridae > Bombina > Bombina bombina. The sequence goes on along the minus strand of NC_069507.1, from coordinate 188,993,707 downwards.
AAAATCAAATTTACTTCTATTATCAAATTTGTTTCATTCCCATGGTATTTTTTGTTAAAGGGATACCTAGGTAGGACTACATCTACATGAAAGGAAATAGTGCTGCCAGCTACTGCTCTTGCAAATGGATAACATTCCTGGAAAACTGCTGCTATATAGTTCCCCAGACACGTGTATGCTCCTGAGCTTACTTTTCCTGCTTTTCAACAAAGGATACAGGAAATGTAATACAAGTAAATGAAAATGTTGTTCAATATCGCATGCTCTATCTGCATTATTAAAAAAATCGGGGTTTAATGTTCCTTTAAGTTGGAGAGGCTATTGAGACCCATGAAACTAGAGAGACCTTAAAGGGACACTGAACACAAATTTTTTTCTTTCGTGATTCAGATAGAGCATGCAATTTTAAGCATCTTTCTAATTTATTCCTATTGCCATTTTTTCTTCGTTCTCTTACTTTTTTTATTTTAAAAAAGAAGGCATCTAAGCTTTTTTTTTTTTATTTAGAACTCTGGACAGCACTTTTTTTTATTGGTGGATGAATTTATCCACCAATCAGCAAGAACAACCCAGGTTGTTCATCAAAAATGGGCCGGCAACTAAACTTACTTTCTTGCATTTCAAATAAAGATACCAAGAGAATGAAGAAAATTTGATAATAGGAGTAAATTAGAAAGTTGCTTAAAATGTCATGCTCTATCTGAATCACAAAAGAAAAAATTTGGGTTCAGTGTCCCTTTAAGAAAGAAGGAGCATGCAAAAATGAATTGGGACCTCTCATACATGCACATGAACTTGTATTGTAGACCAAGAGAAAAGTAAGCACTACTCATGAAAACTGTGTAAAATCTTGTAAGTTTGCATGAAAATCATATGAAGGACACAAACTCCCATTAATTAATGGGATATGAAAGTATGAAACAGTGACTGCTTAGTAAAAAAAAATTGTTAAATAAAAGTAAACATACATAGATTGTGTTAATCAGTTTGCTTAATATTATAAAATGAGCACTTAGAAATTCATGGAGCTCACAAATCCACCTGTCCTGTTATTCGTCTAACGTAAAGATGGTTTACAGGTTATAGTGACTCAAGGGAAGGAATGCAATTCTGATTATTGTACTAAACAGCTGTATACTTAACCCTTTCGTGACAGGGTTAAAGTGTCTACATCGGAACACCTGTTCCGATGTAGACAAATTGAAACTACGCGATCGTGCATACTATCGCGAGATTTCAATTATTGGATCGCATCTGGGGGGCGTCCCTACAACCCTAGGAACGCCCTCCAGACCGCGATCAAGTCCTTGAAGCGCAGAAGGCTTCAGGACAGCCGTTTGATATGACGTTCTATTCCGTCATAACGGCTTTAAAGCCCAGTGTAAATATGACGGAATAGAACGGCATAACGGCGTTAAAAGGTTAATGTTACAGTGCTGCGTAATATGTTGGCGCTTTATAAATAAACAATAAGTAATGGACCCTGCACAAATGAAGAAAGTAGAAATAAAAGGCAAATGATTTTAAAATAATGAATAATACATATTGCAATGATTTCTATTAAGAATAAACCATTGATTAGTGCTTTTTTTGTTACAGCAATAAAACACACTGCTTTATATCCCTTTAATTAACCAGATAACGAGGAGTCCCCCCCCAATAGTTGGTTATACTAACAGAAATCCTGTCATAGCCCTCAGTCTATCCTTAAACTTAAAGAAACATTGTACACTAGATTTCTCTTTGAAGAAATGTTTTGTAGATGATCCATTTATAAAGCCCTTCTGTGAATGGTTTCATAACAATATAAAGTTTTGCTTATTTTTAAATAAAATTGTGCTGATTTTCAGACTCCTAACCAAGCCCCAAAGTATCAGATGTAGACCCAGATCTACAGATTCTTGCTGCTATTGTTTGTGTAACCTTGCTGCTACTGTTTGTCTTATTGTTTGTGTACATCCACAGCGCTCATCAACAGTGCTAAACTGGGAGCTTCTAAGTAAGATTTTAAACAGTTTATACTGGATTTGTATATCAGTATCTGTGCATATTCCTCTTTATAGTAGTGTCTATTACATGCAGTTATAGGATAATTGGTGTATACCGTCCATTTAATCCAACATACACCAGGCTGTGCACAGTAAAATCTCAAGCTACACTATATTCAGACTGGAAGACGGTGCACTGCGATCTCACAGCCACCGAAATGTGGTATGATTTCCTACAAGTTGTGAAAATGCCAACACCAACAAGCATGCTGACCAGTACACAGTCTGCTGCAGTAATGTACCTGGCTCCAACCATTAGTAATATATCTGATCTAATAGCACAGTATAAATGTTACAAAATAACATAATATATTTAAAGTGCCCACATTCCCTAAAGAAGCTATTTTTTTTTTGCAATTAAAGAGACTTGAAACCCAATATTTTTCTTTCATGATTTAGCGAAAACAGTCTTAAACAACGTTCCTATTTACTTCTATTCATTTTTCTTCATTCTCTTGGAATCTTTTGTTGAAGGAACAGCAATGCACTACTGTGAACAAGCTGAACACATCTTGTGAGCCAATGAGAAGAGGCATGTGTGCCCAGCCACCAATCAGCAGCTAGCTCCCTGTAGTGCATGCTCCTGAGCATACCTAGGTATGCTTCTCAACAAAGTTTTTAGATAATAGAAGCAAATTGGAAATATGTTTAAAATCGCATGTTTTTTCTAAATCCTGAAAGTCTAAATTTGAATTGACTGTGCCTTTATTGCTTACAAATCCAATGTCATATGTATCTTTTTAAATCCGTGAAAGTAATTCTCTTTGGAGAAAGTGATGCACGGAGAGCAAGGTAGTTACTATATTTGTACAACCTTAGGTAGTGGTTTGTGACATTACAGCGTGGTACAACATTAGTGTGTGAGTGTCTGAGTGGCAGTGACAGTGTTTGCCTGTGGGTTAGTGTGACTGTGTGTGAGTGTCTGAGTGGCAGTGACAGTGTTTGCCTATGGGTTAGTGTGACTCTGTGTGAGTGTCTGAGTGGCAGTGACAGTGTTTGCCTGTGGGTTAGTGTGACTCTGTGTGAGTGTCTGAGTGGCAGTGACAGTGTTTACCTGTGGTTAGTGTGACTGTGTGTGATTGTCTGAGTGGCAGTGACAGTGTTTGCCTGTGGGTTAGTGTGACTGTGTGTGAGTGTCTGAGTGGCAGTGTTTGTCTATGGGTTAGTGTGACTGTGTGTGAGTGTCTGAGTGGCAGTGACAGTGTTTGCCTGTGGCTTAGTGTGACTGTGTGTGTGTCTGAGTGGCAGTGACAGTGTTTGCCTGTGGGTTAGTGTGACTGTGTGTGTGTCTGAGTGGCAGTGACAGTGTTTGCCTGTGGGTAAGTGTGACTGTGTGTGAGTGTCTGAGTGGCAGTAGCAGTGTTTGCCTGTGGGTTAGTGTGACTGTGTGTGAGTGTCTGAGTGGCAGTGACAGTGTTTGCCTGTGGGTAAGTGTGACTGTGTGTGCGTGTCTGAGTGGCAGTAGCAGTGTTTGCCTGTGGGTTAGTGTGACTGTGTGTGTGTCTGAGTGGCAGTGACAGTGTTTACCTGTGGGTAAGTCTGACTGTGTGTGAGTGTCTGAGTGGCAGTAGCAGTGTTTGCCTGTGGGTTAGTGTGACTGTGTGTGAGTGTCTGAGTGGCAGTGACAGTGTTTTTCTGTGAGTTAGTGTGACTGTGTGTGAGTATCTGAGTGGCAGTAGCAGTGTTTGCCTGTGGGTTAGTGTGACTGTGTGTGAGAGGCTGAGTGGCAGTGACAAGTGTTTGTCTGTGGGTTAGTGTGACTGTGTGTGAGTGTCTGAGTGGCAGTGACAGTGTCTGCCTGAGGGTTAATGTGACTGTGTGTGAGTGTCTGAGTGGCAGTGACAGTGTTTGCCTGTGGGTAAGTGTGACTGTGTGTGAGTGTCTGAGTGGCAGTAGCAGTGTTTGCCTGTGGGTAAGTGTGACTGTGTGTGAGTGTGTGAGTGGCAGTGACAGTCTTTGCCTGTGGGTTAGTGTGACTGTGTGTGAGTGTCTGAGTGGCAGTAGCAGTGTTTGCCTGTGGGTTAGTGTGACTGTGTGTGAGAGTCTGAGTGGCAGTGAAAAGTGTTTGTCTGTGGGTTAGTGTGACTGTGTGTGAGTGTGTGAGTGCAGTGACAGTGTTTGCCTGTAGGTTAGTGTGACTGTGTGTGTCTGAGTGGCAGTGACATTGTTTGTCTGTGGGTTAGTGTGACTGTTTGTGAGTGTCTGAGTGGCATTGACAAGTGTTTGTCTGTGGGTTAGTGTGACTGTGTGTGTCTGAGTGGCAGTGACAGTGTTTGTCTGTGGGTTAGTGTGACTGTGTGTGAGTGTCTGAGTGGCAGTGACAGTGTTTGTCTGTGGGTTAGTGTGACTGTGTGTGAGTGTCTGAGTGGCAATGACAAGTGTTTGTCTGTGGGTTAGTGTGACTGTTTGTCAGTGTTTCATCAAAAATAGCCCCACTAAAGTCTTCAGCTCCAGGAAGCCCTGAAACTGGCACTGGCTGAGGGATGTGTATAAGTGTATTTGTTTATGGATTAGTAAAGTTGTATTAGGTATCTGTGCATGAGGTTTTCCAGATTTGGGGCAATTCTAGTTCATTTTAAAACCCAGTTATTGTTGTTTTTCCACACTGCATTACATTCACCAACACTTTGCATTAAGACAATTGGACAGTGATATCTTTTAAGCAGATTGTGTATGATTGTTGGACTTCTCTGTCTCAGCATTAACCACTTAAAAACCCACTTTGGCTATATTTTCACTAAAAGGGACAACATACCCAAATGTTGAAGCACTTGAAAGTGATGCAGCAGAGCTGTAAAAAGCTGACTAGAAAACATCTCTATGTAAATAAGGAAGGTATTTACCTCAATATTTCCTAAAGATTCACACCCAATTGTAAAGGGACTTTAAGAAGCCAATCAGGATGCAAGTCCTAGGAATTGCAAGGGAGTGTTCATCTGGCATGTGCAGGGACAGTCATGTTATTTCCCTATTCAGTTTAAGGAAGTTTAATATGAAATTTCACAAGGTTTCAGTGAGATCTCATGAAATCTCACAAGGTTTCAGTGAGATCTCATGAAATCACCACAAAGCATAGCATGACCTCAGCACTGCTGATGCTGATTGGCTATTTTTTTCCAACTTGCAGCTGGACAGTAGCTGAAGTATAAAGGCTGTGACACACTGCAAGCGATGCGGCGCGAGGCAAAGCAGCTGCTTTGCTCCGCGTCGCATCGCTTCTGAAGTTCAAATATTTCATCTCTGAGCGCTTAGCTACGCGACCTGACGCAGCAGAGTGCTCAGAGATGAAAAGGCAAGACACACTGAGCGCGCACAGCTGCATCTACACGCTGCGCGTCGCTCTGCTTGCAGTGTGTCACAGCCTTTAACTGTTACCAGAGCACTTACTCTTTTTGAGGTAAAATATCTTCCTTTTTTACATAGAGATGCTCAGGTGATATTTTCCTGTCAGCTTTTTACAGTTATGCTGCATCAGTTTCAAGTGTTTTAGCATATGAGTATTATGTCCCTTTAATTGCAATAATCAAAATGCTTATATGTGATTACAGTGAAGTGTTCAGACATTTCAAATACGTTATTTCTACAATTAATTAAAATAATATAGGGTTGTCAGACGGATGGTATTAAACTAGACAGTCCAGTAATTTTAAAATCTATACAAAAATACTGGGCACTTAAAGGGACACTCAATCTAAATTAAACTTTCATTATTCAGATAGAGCAGCAATTTTAAACTACTTTCCAATTTACTTCCATTAACAAAATGTGCAGAGTCTTTTTATATTTAAAGTGACAGTCTAGTCAAAACTAAACTTTCATGATTCAGATAGAGCATGCAATTTTAAACAACTTTCTAATTTACTTCCATTAACAAAATGTGCACAGTCTTTTTATATTTATACTTTTTAAATCACCAGCTCCTACTGAGCATGTGCAAGTATAAGTGTGTATGCATTTGTGAATGGCTGATTGCTGTCACATGGTACGTGTATGCATTTGTTATTGGCTGATGGCTGTCACATGGTACAGGGGGAGTGGAAAAAGACATAACTTCTAAAATTGTCAGAAAATAAATCTACTACTCATTTGAAGTTCAGACTAAGTTATATTGCATTGTATTGTTATCTTGCATTTGTTGATTATGCAAATCTACAGTCTTGACTGGTCCTTTAAATGTCCAGTTGTTTTTGGTCCCCAAGCTGTAGTTAAATTAAATGTTATATGTAGTACTGATACAAAAAGGTTAAATCACTTCTATTTGCGCACATGGGGTTTAAATGATTGCTCTATGTGTTGCTGGTGCAAAGGGGGCGGAGACAATGATTGTTCTGTTACTGGCACATGTTTGTGTCCCTATTCTCTCAGTGATTCAATCTTTTACTGGAAGCCAAAGATGATTAAACAAATCCCTGTCTTCTGTGCTACTAGAGAGTAAAATCACTGCCTTGTGTGCTACTAGAGAGTAAACTCACTGCCTTGTGTGCTTCTAGAGAGTGAAATCACTGTCTTGTGTGCTACTAGAGAGTAAAATCACTGCCTTGTGGGATACTAACTACTAGAGAGTAAAATCACTGTCTTGTGTGCTTCTAGAAAGGGAAATCACTGTCTTGTGTGCTACTAGAGAGTGCAATCACTGCCCTGTGTGTTTTGGCACACAATTTGTTACTGACAACTAAGGGTATAAAATCAGTTATAAAAACATGATAAGACTTTGGGTGAAGTTAGGGTGAAGCCCAGGTGAGCCTAAGTTGACATTTTGGGGAGATTGTATGCCCCCACCTACCAGTATTTACTAGTGACCAGTCATACATTTCAGTGTGAGAAATGTATAAGATGTCTGGCACACAATCCCCCCCTTATATAATAAATAAGATTGTATCCTCTTTATGGACTCTGATGGTGAGGGTTGTTTCTAGGGATAGTCATAATATGCCTCTAAGCACAGATCTACAGTCATAATTTCCTGTTTGCTCACAGAGTTGGGATTTATTTTAAGAATGTAGGTTAATTTTAATGGAACAATACATTTATATAATTAGAGAACATTATTATTATTGTGTGGATGTTGTGTGATAAGTATGTGTTTAGCCCATTCAAAATTGTTAAACACATAATCATGTGCCTGCACATAATTGACTTCTCTAAGAGAATACAGCATTTTACTATTGCATTGCCATGTCCCATTAAGGTTGTAACTAAAATTTAAAAAAAGAGAATCTAAAATTTGGTTAATTGGTAAAATAAGATGTTAAGATGTATCATTTAACCCCCCCCCCCTCAAAAAAAGTGAGTGGTTCACCTCTATGACTTTTACAGTGAGATTTTATTTTCTTTAGACATTTTCTGTCTGCAAGTATGACAAATTGTAGCATATCACTAACATGCATCATTTTATAAAGTCAAATACAGCATACATGTTCATCTAAGTTTATTAATAATTCAAAGATCTTTTCATTTAGACAAATTCAATTTTCTCTATGAAGTATTCTTTTAATCCTTAGTGAATCTAGGACAGGGGATAAAAGGGTTAGCACAACAATTGGTCGCTTCACTGATGGTCAGTAATTGCTTATGTCAATAATAAGCATTATTAGAACTCTGTTCAACCTATTTTTCTTAATTTACAAACTCCTCAATCACCCTCTAGAAACAATATATAATAGAGGTCACAGCCAGACCAACTGCAATTAAAAGTACATTAAACTGTAAACTAGAATAAGTCTCTTTAGCCCCAGAAAAGTTCCCCAAGAAAGTTTGCAATACATTTCCTGCAAAAAAATAATAAAAAAACAAAAAAAAAAAAAAATCTGTTTAGTCTTATTTTAACTCTAAGATAAGCATCCTGCTCACCCAATATTAAAAGGGACTTTAAAGTCAAACTTAAACATTCATAAATCAGATAGGAATCATTAAATACTTATTTATTGCCATTTCATGATTATATGTGCCTGTGCATCTTATTTTTATTGTTGTCTTTTTAATGTAAATTTAAATACAATTGTATAATTTGTTTTTTGGGTATAAAATTGTACTTTTTTGGTATAAATATTGTACACATTTTAGCTTCAGAGGCACTACTCAATCTGTGTATATATTTGGAACATGCAATTTTAAACAGGTCTCCAATTTATTTCTATTATCTAATTTCCTTCCTTCTACTACTATCCTTTGATAAAAAAAAAAGCATACCTAGGTACTCTCAAGATAATAAACTACACGGAGCTAGCTGATATTCCTCTTGTCATTTCACTCACTGGATGTGTTTAGCTAGTTCCTAGTAGTGCATTGCTGCATCTTCAACAAAGGATACAAAGAAAATAAAGCAAATTTGATAATTGAAATGAACTGGAAAATTGTTTAAAATTGTATGTTCTATCTCAATCATGAAAGAAAAACTTTGGGTTTCATATCCCTTTAAGTATTTGGTCAGTATAACTGATGAATTGCTATAAAAGAAACAATCTAACGTATCCTGTTTACGTGTAACACTATACAGCAAACATTTACCTATCCATATAATAAAAACAATTTAACAAATGAGGGCATTTTTATTATTGCATTAAAAAGCTACTAAATTACTCTGATATATATATATATATATATATATATATATATATATATATATATATATATATATATATATATATATATATAAAAAGTATATATATATATATATATACAGGTATATACATATTTAGATTAAAAAGGAGAGTGCCACACCCTAAATTATCCACTTGGATGCAATCAAATAAATATATATATTTTTCAAGATATTTTATCTCTTAATTATGCTGAACTGCAGCTGTTTTAAACAAGAATTTTTTTAAAGAAGATGTATAAACAGTGCTGTATACAGCAAAAACTAATTCAAAATACACAATGTATTAAAAATTGATATCACTTTATTATCGAATCACATAAAAAAAACTTTTAAAACATTTAAAAAGATATTTTGCAAGCAATAATCAACATAAAATTGTTGCACAATATTTTTACGTTGGTTAATAGTTACTTTGTGACAATTTATCTTGTATATCAAACTAGTGTCAATTGTATAGTTGTTTCTCAACTTAACACATTTTCTAACAGAAAGGGGCATGACCCTGAAACGCGTAGTGGTAACGTATACACAAGTCTGGCTAGGCAAGTGTTTGCAGATTTTTTCGCTCTATATCCGAAATACGTATATTTTTGTTTTTTTATTCTGTTTTAATATAACAAATGTTTGCATTGTTGAAACTATATATTGTACTATTGGCTACTAAACAGGCACCGTTTATGTTCATATTCAAACGCAATAATTAAAATACGCTATTAGGCGTCTGTTAGAAAATGCGTTAAGTTGAGAAACAACTATACAATTGACACTAGTTTGATATACAAGATAAATTGTCACAAAATAACTATATACCAACGTAAAAATATTGTGCAACAATTTTATGTTGATTATTGCTTACAAAATATCTTTTTAAATGTTTTAAAAGTTTTTTTTATGTGATTCGATAATAAAGTGAAATACATTTTTAATACATTGTGTGTATTTTGAATTAGTTTTTGCTGTATACAGCGCTGTTTATACATCTTCTTTATATATATATATATATATATATATATATATATGTTTGGCTTTTTTTATTTTATTCTGAATACAAATTCTATCTGCTGCAGTATCAAAGCTACACCTGCGGTGGTTTTTCAGGTGCACAATTAGTGATACTGCACTAAGCTGAAAGGAAGCAGGTGAACAATACTATTTATTAGCTTTTACTTAAAGGGACACTGAACCCAAACACCTATTATCAAATTTTCTTCATTCTCTTGGTATCTTTATTTGAAATGCAAGAATGTAAGTTTAGATGCCGGTCCATTTTTGGTGAACAACCTGGGTTGTTTTTGCTGATTGGTGGATAAAATCATCCACCAATAAAAAAGTGCTGTCCAGAGTCTGAACCAAAAAAAGCGTAGATGCCTTTTTTTCAAATAAAGAAAGCAAGAGAACGAAGAAAAATTGATAATAGGAGTAAATTAGAAAGTTACTTAAAATTGTATGCTCTGTCTGAATCACAAAATAAAAAATTTGGGTTTAGTTTCCTTAGTTTGTAAAATGTGATACATACTGCACATAACATTATAAAGGTATATGACACCAGAACATTTTCTTTTACGATTCAGACAGAGAATACAATTTAAAAAAAACTACTTTCCAATTTACTTCTATTATCAAATTTGCTTTGTTACTATGATATTCTTTTGTGAAGAGATACCTAGGTAGGCTTCTGTAGCACTACATAGCAGGAACTAGTGCTGCCCTCTAGTGCTCTTACAAATGGATAACATTCTTGTAAAACTGCTGACAACTAGTGCTCTTACAAATGGATAACATTCTTGTAAAACTGCTGCCATATAGTGCTCGAGACACGTGCACACTCCTGAGCTTACCTCCCTGTTTTTAAAAGATACCTTAAGAGAACAAAGAAAAATAGATTATAGAAATAAATTAGAAAGTTGTTTAAAATGTTATGCTCTATATGAATCACAAAATAAAAATGTTGAGTTTCATGTCCCTTTAATGTAAATAACTGTAATTTTTATGTTAAAGGGACAGTCAAGACAAAGTTAAACTTTCATGATTCAGATAGAGCACACGTTTTTTAAAAACCTTTCCAATTCACTTCCATTATTTAAATGTGTACAGCCTTTATATACAAACACTTTCTGAGTCACCAGCTCCTACTGAGCATGTGCAAGATTCACAGTATATACGTATATGGATTTTGTGATTGGCTGATGGCTGTCACATGATGCATTAGGAAGGTATATGTATCTAACTTTGACATTTGTCAGAAAAAATCTACTTCTCATTTGAAATTCAAACTAAGTGATTTTGTATAGTCTTTTTATTGTGCATTTATTGATTATGCAATTATACTGTGTTTACTAGTCCTTTAATTACATGTATTAAAAACATAAACAACAAAAATGACTGCAAGCTTATTGAGATTCTATTCTTGAAGGATAACGAGACAATTGATTTATGCATTATTTTGCTATTTCATACTATGTTTGAAACCTTCCTGTTCCCAAAATAAGTGTATTGTCTTATACTATTCTGTTATCAATAAAGCTTGTTTGGAAGAAAAAGAAACAAACAAGAACACCCCCTCCCCCCCCCCCATTAAACAACAAATGTGTGTAATGTTGAATTATAAACAGCCTAGAGCTATCTTCCTTAAAGGGACAGTACACTGTAAAATTGTTTTTCCATTAATGTATTTTAAATGACTTGTTATACCAACTGCAGAGTATAAAATATTTGAGAAATTGCATTTTCATGCTTATTTGTCTATATGAAGTAGCTGATTTTGTGCTTTGAAACCACAGTCTATTACAATGGGTTGAACTTAAAGGTGATTTCAGATCTCATTATGTTCTAAGTTTATGTACACAGACTTGCTTCCTTATCTTTTATTTGGCTGGAACACCAAAGCTCAATACATAGAGAGAACAATGGAAAAATGATCATTTTATTACTTAACTATCCTGCATCCCACTGAGAGTGTAATCTCTTCTGCTGTCTGTGTTTACTTAGGCTATTCAATAGCCTATACTCCAGTATTAATTTGTTCAGTGTAGGTAGCGATACCACAGGCTAAATCAGCTATTTCAAATGCTGAAATAGGAGTAAAGGAGCTTCTTGTAACCAATTTAATACACTCTAGCAGGTTAAAAGGATCATTGGGAATAATTTAAAGGGGAGACATTTTTTGGGTGAACTGTCCCTTTAAAGGGACACTGAACCCAATTTTTTTTCTTTCGTGATTCAGATAGAGCATGACATTTTAATTAATTTTAAGGGGAGACATTTTTTGGGTGAACTGTCCCTTTAAAGGGACACTGAACCCAATTTTTTTTCTTTCGTGATTCAGATAGAGCATGACATTTTAAGCAACTTTCTAATTTATTCCTATTATCAAATTGTCTTCATTCTCTTGGTATCTTTATTTGAAATGCAAGAATGTAAGTTTAGATGCCGGCCCATTTTTGGTGAACAATCTGGGTTGTCCTTGCTGATTGGTGGATAAATTCATCCACCAATAAAAAAGTGCTGTCCAGAGTTCTGATCCACAAAAAAAAAGCTTAGATGCCTTCTTTTTCAAATAAAGATAGCAAGAGAACAAAGAAAATTTGATAATAGGAGTAAATTAGAAAGTTGCTTCAAGGGACATGAAACCCAAACATTTTCTTTCATGACTCAGATAGAGAATATAATTTTAAACAACATTCCAATTTACTTCTATTATCTAATTTGCTTCATTCTTTAGATATCCTTTGTTGAAGAAATAGCAATGCACATGTGTGAGCCAATCACATGAGGCCTCTATGTGCAGCCACCAATCAGGACCTACTTAGCATATCTAGATATGCTTTTAAACAAAGGATATCAAGAAAATGAAGCAAATAAGATAAAAGAAGTAAATTGGAAAGTTGTTTTAAATGGCATATTCTTTATAAATCATGAAAGAAAAAAATTGGGTTTCATGTTACTTTAACCCCTTAATGACCGAGGACGTGCAGGGTACGTCCTAAAAAAAAAAGGCAGTTAACGCCTGAGGACGTACCCTGCACGTCCTCGGTGTGGAAAGCAGCTTCCAGCTGCTTTCCGGTTATTGCAGTGATACCTCGATATGGAGGCATCCTGCAATAACCTTGTATGGCCATCCAATGCAGAGAGAGCCACTCTGTGGCCCTCTCTGCACCGGACATCGATGGTCGGTATCGTTGGTGGGTGGGAGCAGACTTGGGAGGCGGGTGGCGGCCATCGATGGCCCTGGTCATGTGGAGGGGGCGGGATCGTGGGCGGGGATGGCCGGGGGCGCGCACGGAAGCGTGTGCACGGGAGGGCGGGAGCGGGCACGTGCACGGCGAGGGAGCGGGTGGGAACCGCTACACTACTGAAAAAGCTTTAATAAAAACGCTTAAATGGAGATTAAAATGTAAAAATAAAAGTGTGATCAGTGTGGCGGTGGATGTTGGTCTGTGGGGGGGGGAGCTACACTACAGAAAAAAAAAAGCGAAAAAAAAAAGCCCTTTTTTTTGCAAACTGGGTACTGGCAGACAGTCAGTACCCAAGATGGCCCCCAATAAGTCAGATGGGGAGGGTTAGAGAGCTGTTTTGAGGGGTTGGGGGCTAAGGGGGGATGCTACACCACAGCATATGTAAATATGCTTAAAAAATAAAAATAAAAATTAAAAAAAAACTTTTATTTTAGTACTGGCAGACTTTCTGCCAGTACTTAAGATGGCGGGGACAATTGTGGGATGGGGGAGGGAAGGGAGCTGTTTGGGAGGGATCAGGGGGTCTGATGTGTCAGGTGGGAGGCTGATCTCTACACTAAAGCTAAAATTGACCCTGCAAGCTCCATACAAACTACCTAATTAACCCCTTCACTGCTAGCCATAATACACGTGTGATGCGCAGCAGCATTTAGCGGCCTTCTAATTACCAGAAAGCAACGCCAAAGTCATATATGTCTGCTATTTCTGAACAAAGGGGATCCCAGAGAAGCATTTACAACCATTTGTGCCATAATTGCACAAGCTGTTTGTAAATAATTTCAGTGAGAAACCTAAATTGTGAAAAATGTAACGTTTTTTTTAATTTGATCGCATTTGGCGGGGAAATGGTGGCATGAAATATACCAAAATGGGCCTAGATCAATACTTTGGGTTGTCTACTACACTACACTAAAGCTAAAATTAACCATACAAGCTCCCTAATTAACGCCTGCACTGCTGGGCATAATACACGTGTGGTGCGCAGCAGCATTTAGCGGCCTTCTAATTACCAAAAAGCAATGCCAAAGCCATATATGTCTGCTATTTCTGAACAAAGGGGAACCCAGAGAAGCATTTACAACCATTTGTGCCATAATTGCACAAGCTGTTTGTAAATGATTTCAGTGAGAAACCTAAAATTGTGAAAAAGTTTACATTTTTTTTAATTTGATCGCATTTGGCGGTGAAATGATGGCATGAAATATACCAAAATGGGCTTAGATCAATACTTGGGGTTGTCTACTACCCTACACTAAAGCTAAAATTACCCCAAAAGCTCCCTACATGCTCCCTAATTAACCCCTTCACTGCTGGGCATAATACACGTGTGGTGCACATTGGCATTTAGCGGCCTTCTAATTACCAAAAAGCAATGCCAAAGCCATATATATCTGCTATTTCTGAACAAAGGGGATCACAGAGAAGAATTTACAACCATTTATTCCACAATTGCACAAGCTGTTTGTAAATAATTTCAGTGAGAAACCAAAAGTTTGTGAAAAAATTTGTGAAAAAGTGAACAATTTTTTTTATTTGATCGCATTTGGCGGTGAAATGGTGGCATGAAATATACCAAAATTGGCCTAGATCAATACTTTGGGATGTCTTCTAAAAAAATATATACATGTCAATGGATATTCAGGGATTCCTGAAATATATTAGTGTTCCAATGTAACTAGCGCTAATTTTGAAAAAAAGTGGTTTGGAAATAGCAAAGTGCTACTTGTATTTATGGCCCTATAACTTGCAAAAAAGCATAGAACATGTAAACATTGGGTATTTCTAAATTCAGGATAAAATTTAGAAACTATTTAGCATGTTTTTTTTGGTGGTTGTAGATGTGTAACAGATTTTGGGGGTCAAAGTTAAAAAAAGTGTGGTTTTTTTCCATTTTTTCCTCATATTTTATAAAAAAATTTATAGTAAATTATAAGATATGATAAAAATAATGGTATCTTTAGAAAGTCCATTTAATGGCGAGAAAAACAGTATATAATATGTGTGGGTACAGTAAATGAGTAAGAGGAAAATTACAGCTAAACACAAACACCGCAAAAATGTAAAAATAGCCTTGGTCCCAAACGGACAGAAAATGGAAAAGTGTTGTGGTCATTTAAGGGTTAAAATTGCATGCTCTATCTGAATCACAAAATAAAAAAAATTGGGTTCAGTCTTAATGATTTAGACAGAGCTTACAAGTTTAAACGATTTTCCTATTAATTCTGTTATCAAATTGAGTTGCTTCTGTTGGTATTCTTTGTTAAAGTGCATACCTAGATAGGCAAATGATTGTGCACATGCTTTGAGCACTAAATGGCAGCACTGTTTGCAACAATGGCGTTAATGGCAAACCTTTAGAAACACTTATCAAATAATTTATCTAAACATAATCCCTATGGAGTAGACCTTAATGGTAATTTTTGGTTGAAAATCATTTTTATAAGATTTTCTAAAGTATTGTGATCAACCACAAATTTTGTAACAATGTTAAACATTGCTGCAAAAACTGCTGTCCTACAGTGATCAGAACACATGCGTGCTCCTCAGCCTATCTGGGTATCATAAAAAGAAAAATACTAATAGAGCAAAGTAATTTTGATATTACGATTACATTAAAAAGTTGTTTAAAATTGCATGATTTGTCTGACTCATAAATCATTTTTTGTCTTTCATGCACTTTTAAGAAATCAGAGAACTCTTCCATATTCCTATATTATCCAATTGAGCATCTTTACTAAGGTGGCTCTACAAATATTTGTGAATCAGTACCACATAATAACATAGACATTGGAGAGATTTGACTCACTTGCTAGTTTTTTTTAAAGAGACAGTGTATTGTAAAATTGGTTTCACCTTAATGTGTTTCGAATCACTTGTTATGCCAGCAGTAGAGTATAAAATGTAGGTAAAGGTGTAGTTTAGCGTCCCAAATTCGGAAGGTACCACATCCCGCCGTGGGGGGGGGATGGATAAGTTCCCAGTGGTGGTTGCGGCGCCTGGAAACGATATTGGAACAGAGCATTGCGGCGCCCCAGAACAATATTGGAAAAGAGCGATCGGTTCCAATTCCTGCCCCGGGCGCCGCAACCACTGCTGGAACCTATCCATGCCCCCAAACCCCCCCCCCCGCTCATGTTTCCTTTCTGAAGTAATTCCCATGGTAAAGTGTACATTTATGAAGTAATTCCCACAATAAAAATGTAACATGTTAAGGTAAATCTGGAGTTGATTGCTCTTTCCAATGTCGTTCCCGAGCGCCGCAACACTCTGTTCCAATATTTTACCCGGACTCCGCAACCACAGCAGGGAACTTATCCATGCCCCCCCCACACACACACACACAGCGGGATGCGGTACCTTCCGAATTTGAGACGCTAAACTACACCTTTACCAAAATGTATAATACATTTTTATTTTATGTTTATTTTTTCTATATAAAATAGCTGTTTTTGAAACCACAACCCAACTCAGCCTGCAGGGTAATCAGACCTTATCTTATCACTTTCTATACACAAAAATGCTTCTTTATCTTATCTCTGAATGTATACCAAAGCCCAATATGAGAAAATGTACATTTTATTACTTATCTCCCTACCTGCACTGGGATTGTAATTTCTTCTGCTGCCTATTTTACATAACTTGTCTACAGTCAATACTTAACTATTGAAATTTATAGTATAGGTGGGGATAGTAGAGGCATAAACTGTTATTTCATATGCTAAAATAAAGATCAAGGAGCAAATTATAAACAATTCAATACACCGATGGATGGCTAATTGAGAACAAATTAAAGGGGGGGGGGGGGAAATTACAGTACACTGTCCCTTTAAGTGAATTGAAATATCAATAGCACATACAGTGAAGAATACATGTATCTTATATAAGGTGGCAAACCTAGCAACTCACGTGTAAATGACAAGTGTCAAACATTGTCTGTAAGTACTTACTGAGTTCATGCACTCCTGGGTGGTCGCTGAATTCAATAACATAGAGGTGCCTTCCCTGGATACTTCTTCCAATACTGTAAATCCTAGTGATGTATGGACACTCATTTTGCACGTTGTAAAGAGCTCGCACAAGGTCATCGTATCGGTGATGGAAGAAACTGACTGAGGCAGCCAGCTCAAGCAGGAATGAGAGTTTAAGAAGAAACCACAATCCCACAGCCATTCCTGCAGTTGTAGCTGCTACAGCTAAATTCCCATATACAGTATAAAAGAACAGTTCTCTCGTTCTTTACTTACAAGTGTGAACTGCAAACAGAGAGCTCCAGTTTCACAGAGCAGTGCCAGCCCTCTCTGACCCAGGGGATGGATGTATATGAGGTGGACTATGTACAAAAAAGCTTACTTTGGAAGGGCTCCTCCCTCTACACCTCCTTAGTCTTAAAGGATGAGTTTAGTTTAGAACTTTAACATTAGTCACTTATGATTTCCCCCCTTCCCAGATCCCCCCGTTCCCATACTAGATCAGGTGAACGTGGCTACGCACAGCAACATTTATACACATGATGAAATTCAAACTGACCTCAGTTCATTCATTAACTAAACTGTAAACAGATTTGTTCAGCCAATTTACTAGAATAGTCGAAGCATTCAATTTCTCCCCCTTTTTTTAAAGGCCAGACATTGTTCTTGAGAATGTTATAGAAAAAATATAATATAATTTATATTGGTTATTATTGTTTAATGCTAAATTCAATCTGATAATGATCTTTTTGGTCTCATTTAGGCCAACAAAAAAGTATTTTTCTCACAGGATACTCAGAATAATTTCACCAGTGGGTAAAAGTTCAAATTTACAGACACACTGACTATTACTTCTATAAACTTTAAAAAAAGAAAAGAAAAAGATCAATTGAAAGGAAACAGTAGTAAAAATAAAAAACATTTTCTAAACTGAAAGAGGACTTTAGAGCAGCGATTGTCAAACATGGCACTTGGACACCCTAATATGAAACTAAATCTGCCTGACGGTGTCAGTGAGAACTAAAGGACGGATAATGCAACATTAAACTGCTGGACACAAGTAAAGTACAGTGGTCTGTACTCATCATGCTATTGTTTTTTCTCCTGTGATCCTGTGCCTGCAGCACTCTTCATAGGCATTCTGCTTTAACCCTTTACTGGTGCCAGTTGGTCGCCCCCCACATCTTCATACTGGTGAAACAATTTTGGAGTTTTGGTCTTCTTGCACTCTGTGACAAAGATGGTGCTCATTCACAAATCAGTGATTTGTTCTGTCAGAATAAGTTACCCGTCAGAAAAAGCTGCCTTACCACTGCACATGCACTACTTCACGTCACTGCATGCCAAACCTGCTGTAACACAAATATATTTGGAATGCTGTGACCTCAGACAGCGCATGCAGAGTTGTAAGGTCATTTTAAACAACTTTCCACTTTACTTTTATCATCAAATTTGCTTTGTTCTCTTGGTATTCTTAGTTGAAAGCTAAACTTAGGTAGGCTCATATGCTAATATGTGCAATATAGATAACATTGTGCTCACACCTGTGTAGTTACTTATAAGAGGGTAGTGATTGGCTAAAATGTAAGTCTGTCAAAAGAACTGAAGGGGCAGTTTGCAGAGGCTTAGATACAAAGTAATCACAGAGGTAAAAAGTATATTAATATAACTGTGTTGGTTATGCAAAACTGGGGAATGAGTAAGAAAGGGATTATCTATATTCTTAAACAATAAAAATTCTGGAGTAGACTGCCCCTTTAATACTTTGCAGTGACTGCATTGCTCTATATTACTCTTGTAATTTTTTTTTTTACTATATGTTATGTAGCTTTTAAAGGGACACTAAACAAAATACATTTCATGCATCTCCCACTAATTATGAGTGCTGCCATTTTGAAACTTAAGTTACACTGCACGCATCTGAAGGACAGTTGCTGCAAAAGGACACATCATTTAGAAACATAGTATAGCAATGAAAGATAGATTTCAACAAGAGGGCAAACCATAGCTAAAGATAGCTGGGGAATAACCCCAATACTATGTTTCTAAAATGTACTATTTAGTGGTTAAAGTGATGATAAATTGAAAGGATTCACTAATTACCATACGATTCTAAACTAAAAATAAATACGAGTTTAATTCATCAAAACTAACAAATTTACTTGTAATGAGTTTAATTATAATGCAACATCTACTATTCAATGCTATCCGCCGACAGCCCCGACACAAATAACATTTATTTTATTTCTGACGATGTTTGCGTTGGCCAATCAAATCCATGGCGTTTTGGCATGTTGCATTAAAAAAACAAACAAAAAAAAACATTCCTGTGCGCATGCGTTAGCGACGTCATGCTGCTTGTAAGCGTTCATGACTCGCATGCGCATTTAAATTGTGAAGACAGAGCTGCCCACAGTTCATGGGATACGGAGAGTCATCGGAGTACATATTTTGAGCAATTAAACTTTTACAAAGGATAAATTAGAAACATAGAAACATAGATATTGACGGCAGATAAGAGCCATAGGCCCAGCAAGTCTGTCCGATATTACCTAACAATATAAACTTATCTAGTTTGTAGGATAGCCTTATGCTTGCCCAAGGCATTTTAAAGTCCCCCACAGTGTTTGTTATTACTACCTCTTGAGGAAATTTATTCCATAAATCAATCACTCTTTCTGTAAAGAAGTGCTTCCTCAAATTACTCCTGAATCTACTACCCTTCAGCTTGAGATCATGATCCCTTGTTCTTGAATTTTCCATTTTATGTAAAATACCCACAGCCTCAGTTTTACTAAGCCCTTTAACATACTTGAAAGTTGCTATCATATCACCTCTTTCCCTTCTCTCCTCTAAGCTATACATATTTAGGTCATTGAGCCTATCCTGGTAAGTTTTATTTTTTAGACCATGTACCATTTTGGTAGCCCTACTTTGCACAGATTCAAGTTTGTTAATATCCTTCTGAAGATATGGCCTCTAGAACTGCACACAATACTCAAGATGAAGCCTAACTAATGATCTATAAAGTGGCATAAGAACCTTACTATTTCTGCTGCAAATATCTCTACCAATACATCCAAGCATTCTGCTAGCCTTACTCGCTGCATTACTACATTGTTTACTACATTTTAAATAATCTGAAATAATAATTCCCAAGTCCTGTTCCTCATCTGTAACAGTCAGTAAAGTGTCATTGAGTCTGTAATTAACATTTGGATTTTTCTTCGCTAAATGCATTATTTTACACTTTGTTGTGTTAAACTTTAGATCCCAGTCATTTGTCCAATCCTCCAATTTTTCTATATCACTTCTCATTTTGTCTACCCCCCTGGAACATCCACTCTGTTACAAACTTTTGTATCATCTGCAAACAGACATACTTTCCCCTGTAGCCCTTTGCTGATATCACAGATAAATATGTTAAACAAAACAGGCCCCAGAACTTACCCCTGAGGAACACCACTAGTAACAGCCCCCTCTGCTGAATAAACTCCATTTACTAAGACACTTTGTTTTTTGTCCATTCCACCCAGTTCACAATTTTTGAGTCTAGAGCAAGGAGATACAGTTTGTGAATTAGTTTATTGTGTGGGACAGTGTCAAATGCTTTGCTGAAATCTAGATATGCTACATCATCTGCTCCACCCTTGTCTAATACTTTTGTTACATAATCAAAGAAGTCAATAAGATTAGTCTGACATGATCTCCCTGAAGTAAAACCATGCTGATTTTGGTCCTCTAAATTGTTTGTCTTTATGTAAGTCATAATTCTTCCTTTTAAGAGGCTTTCCATTAATTTCCCTACTACTGAAGTTAAGCTAACTGGCCTGTAGTTGCCAGATTCTTCTCTACTGCCCTTTTTATGAAGAGGCATTACATTTGCTATTCTCCAATCAACTGAGACAGCTCCTGTTAATAGTGACTGATTAAACAGATCTGTTAATGGGACAGTTAGCATTGATCGAAGTTCTTTTAAAACCCTTGGATGAATATTATCAGGACCCACTGCCTTTTTAACATTTATTTTTGATAATGCTAACTAAACCTCATCCTCTGTAAAAAGATTAGTGTTAAGCTTGTTTCTATTTTTCTTAGCATCTCTTAATGTAGACATTCTATCTTCACAATATTTTATGAAAACAGAACAGAAGTAATCATTGAGACAGTCTGCAATTTGCTTATCTCCTTCTGTTATTCTACCATCAACTGATTTCAATTTTACTATTCCTACCTTATTTTTTCTTCGTCCACTGATGTATCTAAAGAATGTTTTGTCCCCATGTTTTACTGACTGTGCTATCTTCTCTTCTGCATGAGATTTAACCTTCCTAATTAACTGCTTAATCTTTTTTTGTTAGAGTCTCCATATTTTCATATCATCTGATTGTGTGTCTGCAATTTTTATAAGCTATCTTTTTTGTCTTTACAGCATGTGCTACTTCTTTGGAAAACCAAATTGGTTTGCGCTTTCTTTTACTTTTACAGACATGTCTAATACAGTGTGCGGTTGCATCTAAAATGGCACCCTTCACGAATTCCCACTGTTCTTGAACCCCTGTAATAAGAGTTTTCCCTTTTAAATAGTTTTTTAGGTATTCTCCTATTAATGAAAAATCTGCCTTCCTAAAGTCTAAAACTTTTGTTTTAGTCTGGGTGGACAGTTCCTGCATATGAATACTAAACCAAACAGATTGATGATCACTGGATCCTACGTTCTTACCTATTGACTTATCTGAAACTGTATCACTGTTTGTAAGTATTATATCTAATATAGCTTCCTTACGAGTTGGTTCCTTAACTAATTGCTCAAGTGATTCCCCTAGCAGAGATTCAAGAATATACCTGCTTCTAGCTGATCTAGCAGAAGGAATCTTCCAGTCTATATCTGGCAAATTAAAGTCCCCTATTACTATAACCTTACTCTTCATGGTTATTTTGGTTATTTCTTCTAATAACAGATTGTCCAGTTTTTAATTCTACAATGGAGGCCTAAATACAACCCCTATTCTAAACACATTTTTATCACCAATTTCCAAAGTCACACAAATACTTTCCACCTCATCATTTGTTCCTACAATTAGACATTTATCAGAAATTTCATACTTAAAATGTACATATAGAGTTTTATTTTTTACGTTTTTTAAATATACATATTCATAACTTATGAATAATTAGATTGCGGGTGGAACCGAGATCTAAGTAACTGTGTGAATAGAACATAGTAGACGGGGCGGAGCATAGGAATGAAGCAACGTATCGGTATGATTATAATTTATTATTGAAATATAATTCAAATTTAAAAAAATATATAGCGACTAATACCTACATGTTACGTTTAAGAAGATTAGATTGTGTAAAATACTAAAAATTACCATTACTTTAAGGTCCCATTTAACTATGTACAAGTACTGCAAAAATGTATAGCTCCCACTCTGCATCTTGTATGCTAACCCAAATGATGCAGCTGTCAAAAAGCTGATAACAGATCTGTAAATTCAAGTCTCTGCTGTCACAGGGTGCAAGAATACCTGAGCTCCAAGATGGCGGCTCCCAATATAATGATGCAGCTTAACCAATCGGCACCTGTAAAGGGTTAAAATAAGAGAATGGCTTTGAAAAGAACTTCAGGTAAAGGAGTAAAAACAATAGCATTGTGAGAAGTTATGTAGTCATGTGTGTGTATATATATATATATATATATATATATATATATATATATATATATATATATATATATGGAGATGTAAAATTATACTACTTTATTAAAATAAAATTAGTTAAAACAAAGTAAGTATTAAAAAACACAGATTATGTTAAAAAACAACAAACAACCTACTTATTTTATTATAAAATTAGCACTTTGTAAATGAGCAGAATTTCTCATTGTAGCCACTGCCCTCAGGAAGATGAGAGAGCTGACATCTTTGTTTAACCCCTTAGTCACCAGACCATTTTTAAATTTTCTTACCGTTAAGGACCAATGCTATTTCTACATTTCTGCAGTGTTTGTGTTTAGCTGTAATTTTCCTCTTACTCATTTACTGTACCCGCACATATAATATACCGTTTTTCTTGCTATTAAATGTACTTTCTAAAGATAACATTATTTTCATCACATCATATAATTTACTTTAAATTTTTTTTATAAAATATGATGAAAACATTGAAAACAAAAACACTTTTTCTAACTTTGACCCCCAAAATCTCTTACGCATCTACAACCACTAAAAACACCCATGCTAAATAGTTTCTAAATTTTGTCCTGAATTTAGAAATACCCAATGTTTACATGTTATTTGTTTTTTTTTGCAAGGTTTAGGGCAATAAATACAAGTAGCACTGCTATTTCCAAATTATTTTTTTTCAAAATTAGCAAAAGTTACTTTGGAACACTGATATCTGTCAGGAATCCCTGAATAACCCTTCACATGTATATATTGTTTTTAGTAGACAACCCAAAGTATTGATCTAGGCCCATTTTGGTATATTTCATGCCACAATTTCACCGCCAAATGCAATCAAATAAAAAAAATTGTTAACTTTTTCACAAACTTTAGGTTTCTCACTGAAATTATTTACAAACAGCTTGTGAAATTATAGCACAAATGGTTGTAAATGCTTCTCTGGGATCCCTTTTGTTCAGAAATAGCAGACATTTATGGCGTTAGCATTGCTTTTTGGTAATTAGAAGGCCGCTAAATGCTGCTGCACACCACACTTGTATTATACCCAGCAGTGAAGGGGTTAATTAAGTAGCTTGTAGGGTTATTGATAGCTTTAGTGTAGAGATCAGCGTCCCACCTGACACATCCCACCCTCTGATCCCTCCCTGACTCCTCTCAAACAGCTCTCTTCCCACCCCCACCCCCACCCCCCAAAGGTCACCCCCATCTTAAAGGGCCATAATGCCCAAATGTTTAAACACTTGAAAGTGATGCAGCATATCTGTAAAAAGCTGACTAGAAAATATCTCCTGAACATCTCTATGTAAAAAAGAAAGATATTTTACCTCAAAAGTTCCTCAGTAGCCACCTCCCATTGTAAAGGATTTCTAAGCAGCATTTTAGTGTGTCTGTCCTAGGACAGCTTAGGGGATGAGCCTCGTGAACTCTCATATTATTTCACCAATCAGGTAAAGGAAGCTTACTATGAAATCTCATGAGAGTTAAGTCAAATCTCATGAGATCACAGTAAGAGTTCATGACCTCAGCACTGCTGATGCTTGGCTGCTGTTCATTTCTTCATTTTTTTTTATTTTTACCTGCAGCTGGGAGCAGGTGAAGTATAACTTTTTACACAGAACTTACTCTGCTGAGCTGAGGAGATTGTGAGGTAAAATATCTTCCTTTTTAACATAGAGATGCTCAGGTGATATTTTCCTGTCAGCTTTTTACAGTTATACTGCATCAGTTTCAAGTGATTTAGCATATGAGTATTATGTCCCTTTAAGTACTGGCAGAAAGTATGCCAGTATGAAAATAAATGGGTTTTTTTTAACATATTTTCTGCAGTGAAGTATCCCCCCTTACCACTCAACCTCCCGGATCCCCCCCCCCCCCCCAACAGCTCTCTAACCCTCCCCCCTCTACCTATTTACAGCCATCTTAGGTACTGGCAGCTGTCTGCCAGTACCCAGTTTCAAGTAAAATTGGGCTACATTTTTTTTAAAAATTGTTTAACCCTTTTTTTCTGTAGTGTAGCTGTCCCCCTCAATACCCTACCCCCACCCAGATCCCTTTCCCCCCTCTCCCTCCGTCCCACTCACTACATTTTGTTTCATAGCGTAGCGGTCAAACCCACTCCTGCCCCTCTCACGCCTTGCTCCTGCCCCTCTTGCATGACCTCCCGCCCTCCTCCCACTCCCTCCCGAGATGGGCCGCCCACCCACCTCCCTCGTACCCCTCCCCCGCCACTAATGATCGGCAACATCACTGGCCGATGCAGAGAGGGCCACAGAGTGGCCCTCTCTGCATCGGTTGCTTACCAGAGGGTATTGCACGATGCCTCAAAATCAAGGCATCGCTACAATACCCTGAAAGCATCTGGAAGCGATCACAATCACTTTGAGCGCTTGAAACTCCTGAGGTCGTTAACAACCGTTTTTTGGAGGACGTCCTTGGGGTTAATTCTGCCTCTTCTGAGCATGAGCAAAACAGATTTACTGTCTCTCTAGCATTATCTGAATGATAAACCAGCTCAAGTTACTCTAGAAGATTTATGCCATCTAGATAAGCTTTTTGTCAACACAATTAAAGGAACTTTATGTTTTATTAAATACTTTTACTTTTAAACAAATTCCTTTCATTCCCTGCCAAGGAGTTAAATATATTGTTAAACTTGTGCCACTTTAGATAAGGATACGTACGGCTGGTGAGCAAATAAGAATCAGGCATGCATGGGAGCAGAATGGAGGTCAAGTAAAATTTTGACTACATTTAACCCTGGTTAAACATAGCAATTTAAAGGGACATGAACCCCAAAATGTACTTTAGTGATTTAGATAGAGCATTCAATTTTAAACAACTTTTCAATTTACTTCTAATATCAAATTGTCTCTGTTCTCTTGGTATCTTTTTTTGAAAAGCAGGAACATAAAACCAAGAGTGTGCATATGTCAGGAACACTATATGGCAGCAGTTTTGCAAAAATGTTATCCATTTGCAAGAGCACTAGATGGCAGCACTATTTCCTGCTATGTAGTGTTCCAGATGCCTACCTAGGTAGCTCTTCAGCAAAGAATACTATGGAATCTATGCAAATTTGATAATAGAGCTAAATGCAAATCTTTTTAAAATTGTATGCTCTGTCTGAATTACAAAAGAAAAGTTATGAGTTTCATATCCCTTTAAGAAACTCTGTAAAAAAAAATGAGAGCATTTTATTTTTACTCCAGAATGTCCCTTTATGTATGATGGAATCACTCCAGTGTTTCTGGAGAATTTGAAACAGGCATTTTCAGAAGTATTTTTCAGCAAAATCAGGTAAATAAATAATGAATCTAAATTACAATGGGTTTAGTTTTATATATTTTGTAGCTAAACATTTTACAAGGATCACATTTGGATATGAATTTTACCTTTAAGGCTAGATGTGCTCACATCAGATCTCTGAAGCGGGGTTAAATAGTTTAAGTCAGAAAATATGCTAAACATTGAGTAGATTAACATTTTTTACATTCATTTTAAGATTTGAATAAGCAACATAATCCATAAATATTGTATATCTTTTAAACGCATACAGTAGAAGTCAACCCATGGCATCACATGAGGTTACAGAGCACAGAAAAATAGAAGCACCAGCCGGGAGGTATTTAAAAGCTTGACATTTTATTGATATCTTTAAAAGAGCCTGGGGCACAGACTGTATACAAAAGTACAAATAGAAGTCAGCGCTAAAGCAACAGCTGACGCGTTTCGGCGGATGCCGTATTCGTAGCTGCTTGCTTCATATTCTAAAACACACTACTTAAAACCATAAGCGGCTTCTCATTGGTTACCATGTTAATTAATTAATTAATTAATTAATTACACTCATGTAAGCATTTTAACCACATTATGTCTTGTTTTGATTAATGCTCGTACCCAGACACTAAACCTTTAAACCCTATTTTCTTATATCACCTATTCTATATTCAGGCCTGTCCCCTTATAGTTGCATTTAACAGTCCTATATTTAGTCGATAGGTATAATATGCTTAGATGTTATCCTGTAATACTTTGAATAAGGTACATAAATGAGAAACCATGTATATATATTGACAGCCATAAATTATATGATAGAAAGCACACATGAAAGGAAAAAGAATATTGAACTAACATGTGATAAACCTTGATATTTAACGGTAACGGGTCATCTAGTCCACAAGTGTGACTAAACTCCCATACCCAATAATTAGCCTATAGTAAAGATGAGTATTATACCAACAAGGGGAGAACCCTAGTCTGTTACACTGCCAGTTAATCTGATTCACCCATATGGATACCCTTTCAAATGGCACATCGTCAAGTTTAGGTGAAATTTCCATCAATGTATATAGAGCATTCAGATGGACAATAATAAAGAGAAGGTGTAAAAAAGCACTCTCTCAATATTCACCTAGATAAATGGTTTGTTCTTATTTTGAAAGCTATATCACAGTAAAGGGGCTGAGTTAACTAAAATGTTTTTATTTATAATGTCTTTCATGACCCTTTAAATTTCAAGTTATAAGTGGTTTCCAGTACTTATCGTAATAGTGAGTTCAAATTAGATCGACGGGTTATAGCAGTGACAACGTTTTCACACAGGCATATTATCTGGTTGTTTGCTTTTACATCTCTATATTGTGCACTGATAGCTGGAAGCTGGAAATCCCAAATCGGGGATCAGACCTGATCTTATTGCCAAAAATGTATAAGATCATAATCTGAGTTTAACCCCTTTGGGTATCTGGATTGTAGCTTAAAAATCCAGAACACCTCTCTTTTACCCAAAAAGACCTCTCTCGATCCCTTCCCCTGTATGGTGTGGTGACTCTCTCTATGCATGTCCATTTAAAAGACTCAGCACTCTTATTATGTACCTGTGTAAAATGTTGTACTAGCGGTGTGCTGGCCGTTCCGATTTTTATATTGGATAGATGTTCTCTGATTCTTGACCTTATCTCACGAGTCGTGAGACCTACATATTGCTTCTCACATTCCTTGACGGTAATCAGATACACCACGTAGATAGACCTACAATTTAGGCTTGAGCGCTTATCATAAGTGCAGCCCGTTACTGTTGACATAAAACTTTCTCCTGTATCAACTTTTTCACATGCCACACATGTTCTATTGTGGCATCGAAACATACCATGTGTGGTTAGCCAAGAGGAGCCACTTCTTACCCTTTGAGGCAATTTAGGGGGGCTATTATATTGCCTATGGTTTTCCCCCTTTTGTAAGCAAACTTACAGTTTTTAACTGAAATGTTAGCTAAGCCATCATCAGCCCTCAGGAGAGGGAGATGCTTTTTAACAATGTCACATATACCATTAAATTGTTCTGAGTAATCCGTTATAAATAGAATATTCTCATTTCCTGAGGCCTGAACTTGCTGTATTTTTTTGTATTTTTCCTCAGCAAATCAGTTCTATTTAGTTTTTCTACTGTATCAAATGCCTCATTAATAACCTTTTTGTCATAACCTCTGTCTTTTAACAGTTCAGTCAAACCAGAAGCTTGTTGCTGATATTTAACCTGATCTGAACAATTTCTTTTCAAGCGTATAAATTGACCCTTGACAACCCCCTTAAATACACTCTTTGGGTGATAGCTGGTGGCATGCAGGAGGGTGTTGCCCGAAATGGGTTTCCTATAGACACTAGTGGAAACTGTTTCTCCATTTCCCCCTGATAGGGTCATGTCCAAATAGTTAATTTGGACTGCATTCCATTCATGGGTAAAACCTAAATTCAAGTCGTTCGTATTCAGATATTTTACAAAAGTTTGTAGTTTATCCTGTTCCCCTTGCCAGATGAATAAAAGGTCATCTATAAACCTCTTGTATAGCACAATATTCGAGCCGAAGGGGTTCCCATCTCCATAAATGCAGCACTGCTCCCACCACCCCATAAAGAGGTTGGCGTAGGATGGGGCAAACTTCGCCCCCATAGCAGTGCCACAAGTCTGGAGATAGAAAACCCCCTCAAACTCAAAATAATTGTGCCGCAAGAGGAAATCGGTGACTTGTAAGACAAAATCACAATACTCTTTGTTGTCCCCATGGTATTTCTCCATATAAAAGGCAACAGCCAACAGGCCCTTCTCATGAGGGATAGATGAGTAGAGTGATTTAACGTCTACCATTAACCACTTATATTCCGTATCCCAAACTATTTGGGATTCTAGATTAAGAATATGCGTGGAGTCCTTAACATGGCTCCACAAATCTGTCACCATGGGTTGCAATATAAGGTCTAACCACTCTGAAAGATGTTCTAATAGAGACCCTATGCCACTTACTATTGGTCTTCCCACCACATTCTCCAGAGACTTGTGGACTTTCGGAAGGTGGTTAAAGACCAGAATAACTGGATTGACCACCAGAAGGTAATCCAAGAGTTGCCTGAGGTTGCAAAATGAGTTGAGGAAATCAAAATAAAAAATAAAAAAACAGGTTGTGGGCCACAGCTTTAAAGGGACAGTCAACTCAAAAATGTTTATTGTTTAAAAAGATAGATAAACATATTCCTGTTATTACCCACCCCATTCCCCAATTTTGCACAGAAAACATGGTTATATTAATACACATTTTACCTCTTTGATTACCTTGTATCTAAGCCTCTTCTGGCAGCCCCCTGATCACATGACTTTTTATTTATTATCTATTGACTTGCATTTTAGCCAATTAGTGCAGTGTTGTGCATAACCCGCGGGAGTGAGCACAATTTTATCTATATGGCTCACATGAATTAGCAGTCTCTAGATGTAAAAAGCAAATAAAAAAGCAAGTGATAAGAGACTGTGTGTAGTGGTTTAGAAACAGGAATACATTTGGAGGTTTAAATGTTATAAAGTATAATATAACAATGTTGATTGTGCAAAGCTGGGGAATGGGTAATA
Source organism: Bombina bombina (assembly GCF_027579735.1). Classification (NCBI taxonomy): domain Eukaryota; kingdom Metazoa; phylum Chordata; class Amphibia; order Anura; family Bombinatoridae; genus Bombina; species Bombina bombina. Next base: position 188,964,268 of record NC_069507.1, on the reverse strand, counting down.
AAGGCGTTATCTATCTTTTTAAACAATAACATTTTTGGTATTGACTGTGCCTTTAATGTACCATAATGCTGTTTTGTACTGTATATAATTGACCCTAGATAACCTCACATAAAGGGTTTAAAACACATAGGTAAAATCCTGTTTGAGAGTATCAAGCATTGCAAGCTCCAGCAGGTGACTGGTAGTTTGAACTCATTGTTATATAGGGGCAATAATAGCAAATGGTAATTAATTAGAAATTTCTATTTTTGCATTGGATTTTTTCTTAAAAATGGCATTAAACACTTTGAGATTGTGAATATAGAACAGTTTTTTCTTCAACTACTGGCACACTAACAGGCCAAATCGCCATGATATCTGAACTAGGGCACAGGTGAAATAATCAGCTGACCATTAACCATGGTTTAATTACCTGTTTTTCCCCATCACCCCATTATTTTACCTGTGCTCTAGTTCAGATATCATTAAAATCTGGCCTGTTAGTGTTCCCTGAAGACAGGCGTTGCAAAACACTAATATAGAATGTTTAATTAAATTTAGTAACAAAATAATAATTGTAATACACTTTCATTATTTACATCCTGTTAAAAGTGGAAGTGCAGACTGCTATATTCTACTTAATCATTGGTCACAAACTGTAGTGAACCATTTATAACTGCCCTTATTGACCTCAGCAGAGAAAAAAACTAGGTTGCAACACGGAGTAGCCCTTTACTAAAAATGTTACACTTATTTCTTTCAATATTTAAAAAACTAATATAATTTCAAAAATAATAATAAAACTGCATATTATTCTCAGGTTAGTATCTATCATCCTCTCTAGCATTTATAAAGGGTTTAAAGAGACATTAGATTCACAGGTCTGGTACCAGCTTATTGACAGCTGTATCATTCGGGTTAACATGCAAAATACAAAGTGGGAGATTTTAATTTTTGCAGTATTTTTATACAGTTTAAAGGGACATTTTAGACCAAATACATTTTCTAAGCTTAGTACTGAGGTTAATTCCGCCCCCCCCCCTATTCATGAGTGCTGCCATATTGAAATCTAGCTTTCACTACATTCCAGTGCTGATTTGTTTGCAGAAGTGCAGCAATTCTCCTTCTGATACCGGCTGCAGTGTAACCTGGGTTCCAAAATAGCAGCACCCATGATTAGAGGGAGATGTATGAAATGTATTTAGTTGCTATACAAGTTATTTGTTCTGTTTCTCTTTCTCAGATCTTACCAACCTGCCAATCTGGCAGATATACATGAAAAAGAGGGAGACCAGGACCAGATAGCCAATGCAAACAGGATTTATTCGTTTAAGTAGGAGACCTCATATGTGTGCAGCTCCTGCTATCTGACGCATTTCGCGCATGCGCACATGCGCTTCATCAGAGATCTGGCAGATATGCTGCTGTGTATGCAAATATACAACTATAAATCACATTCACGGTATATATTGTGCACTGCCTGCTTAAAGGGACATTGTAGTTCAAACATGACATGCTCTAATTTGTTAAAGCATATAATTTTAGCACTAGCAAACCCTGCTGGTGCAATGATAAATGCCGAGAGCGTATGCTTTTGGCATTTATCGATGTGCAGCGTCTGTAGTGTGTGCATTGAGTGTAGTGTGTGCAGTGTGTGCATTGTATGTAGTGTGTGTGTACAGAAATATAACTAGATCTTACTGGGCTCCAGAGCAAATGTTGGGTGGGAAGCCCCATTTTTACTTCACCATTTCTGGCTGTTTGCGATCAGAAAACTTGAGCTGGTAGCCACAGAGGAGAAAAACGAGCTGCATCTCTTTAACTTCTCTGTGACTTTTATTCTTATACCTTGGTTAGTCTTGGCTAAAGGATATGACTTTCTTTGGTTAGTCTTGGCCAAAAGATATGACTTTCCTTGGTTAGTCTTGGCTAAAGGATATGACTTTCCTTGGTTAGTCTTGGCCAAAGGATATGACTTTCCTTGGTTAGTCTTGGACAAAGGATATGACTTTCCTTGGTTAGTCTTGGCCAAAGGATATGACTTTCCTTGGTTAGTCTTGGCCAAAGGATATGACTTTCCTTGGTTAGTCTTGGCCAAAGGATATGACTTTCCTTGGTTAGTCTTGGCCAAAGGATATGACTTTGGGGAGCCTTTCTATACAAATGTGGTGGTATTTTTTCTGTATAGCAATATTGTGGTGGCCATTTGGAAACCATGTTACCATATTGTAAAGGCAAATCCATACACTTTCCTTCAACTGTGAGCTCAGTTTTGCAGGGACACACACTGAGGGGTCAGACAGAGGTGACATAACTACTGATCATAGGGCCAGATGGGCCCCTAAATGTGCAGGCCTGGTCTCAATTGAGACGTCTAAGAACTTTGTAGTTACGTCCATGTATATAGACAGACAAAGAGATAGCTTTAGAGAAGGCTATGATGCTAGACATGTAGGAGAAGACGCACATGATAAATCATAACATGCCCTCTGCATCAGTAAGTGGCATTATATAGTAACTGCGTGACAATAGTAACAGCTGTTTGTTAAGCTTTGAAGTTAGTTAACACTAATAAAACAGAGCAGCACTGTGCTGCTACTCATTTCATTTTCTTTTATCTGATGTGGGAATAGCCAGGGAAATGCTGTGCTAAGGAACAGGAGGGGGAACCATAATTAACGGTAAGAATTTGTAAAAACAAAATGAGAGAGGGTGGCTGACAGGTAAGGGAAAAGCTTAAAGTAAACATTAATTAAGAAAGCAAAGGAAATGTATATATAGATCAGTTAATTATACGTTTTCACAAGTAAACACCCTGCGCCCTACCGTTTCTTCATATGTTGTTTTAAACATTGGATTTTTACCTTTGATAAATTAAGTACCATTAATTTTTGGTCTTGAGATTCACTTAAATAACCTTTCACATTTGAAAATTAAAGGGACGTGAAACCCAAAAATGTTCTTTCATGATTCAGATAGAGAATAAAATTTTAAACAATTTTCTAATTTACTTCTATTATCTAATTTGTTTCATTCTCGTGGTATCATTTTTTGAAGGAGCAGCAATGCACTACTGGTTTCTAACTCAACACATGGGTGAGCCAATAACAATATATATATGCAGCTACCAATCAGCAGCGAGAAACTAGGTTCTTTGCTGCTTCTGAGCTTTCCTAGATAAACCTTTCAGCAAAGGATAACAAGAGAAGGAAGCAAATTAAATAATAGAAGTAAATTGGAAAGTTGATTAAAATGGTATGCTCTGTCTAAATCATGAAAGGAAAATGTTGTGTTTAATGTTCCTTTAAATGCAGCTTCCATGTCCCAGTCATCTGATATTTATCAGGATCGTCGTTATTTCTGAGCTCTGTCTTGCTGTTCTTATGTTCTCGACTCCCTACATGTTCCTGTTTAACAAAATGATACCAGGTGTGATGATAGCAGGATGTGATGTCACTAGCTGGTGGGCGGGGCTTAGGTCCGGTGTCTGTGTCGCAGTTAGTTTAGTACAATCAACCTGTCTGGATGAGTATTGCTATGCTCTGTAATAAAATAGAGTTGTACCATCATTGCTGTGTCCTGCATATGTCCTGCATCTCATGACATGGTGTCAGAAGTTCTGGACTACGCTTCTGTTTCTGATGATGACGATGTCAAAGTTTACCCCACCTAAGCCTTTTGACTTTTCTCAGCCTGCAGCTTGGCCCACATGGCGTCAGCGGTTTCAGCGCTTCAGGATTGCATCCAAACTGAACAAGGAGAGTGGTGAAGTACAAGTTAATTCTCTTTTATACTCTATGGGGAAAGATGTAGAGCCAGTGTTCAATGCTTTTACTTTCCAAGAAGGGGAAGAAGTTAACTTTGATATAGTTATGGATAAACTCAGTGCCCACTTTGTGCCCAAAAGAAATGTGATTCATGAGAGAGCTTGTTTTCACAAACGTAATCAGCGTGTGGGAGAATCTGTGGAGTCATTTTTGCGCAGCCTGTATGAATTAGCTGAATTCTGTGAGTTTGGTGTTGCTAAAGAAGAGCAAATCAGAGACAGAATAGTTATTGGAATTGCAGATGCTGAAGTCTCCCTGAAGCTGCAGTTAGAGCCTGATTTAACATTAGACGGGGCTATTAGGATGGCCCGCCAGAGTGAACTGGTGAAAAAGCAAAGTGCTGATCTGAGGTCTGAGAGTATTGTGGATGAAGTGCAACAGTCTAGGAAAATTACTAGTGAAAGGCACAGTGTGAGCGGTAGATCTAAAGTACTGGAAAGGCCTAGAAGTGGATGGGCGCAACATGGCCGATGCACACGGTGCTACCGGGCTCATGATCAGAGTGCTATATGCCCGGCCAGAGATAAAAGATGCAGAAAATGTAACAGAATAGGCCATTTTGAAGTGGTGTGTAAAACTGAATACATTAAGGAGATGCAGGTGGACAGTGACCAGGAGGGTCAGGAAGTGTCTTTTGTGGGGTCTGTTGTGGAACGGACAAGCTCAGAGGAAGATTGGAAAGTTACCTTTACTGTAATGGGAGCCAATGTTGATTTTAAGATTGACACAGGAGCAGATATCACTGTAATGTCTTTTGCTGAATTTATGAGACTGCCTCGACAGCCCCAGCTGGCGAAGGTTACTACAAATGTTCATAGTCCTGGTGGCCGCATTGATTGTGTGGGGAAATTTCTTGCCAGCTGTGAGTACAAACAAAGGAAGTTCACCATGTGGGTGCATGTGATCCGAGGTCAGTGTGTTAACAGTTTATTGAGCAGAAAAGCAGCCTGTGACTTGGGCCTCGTGGCCAGAGTGAATGAGATCTCTGAAGATATGTTTGGCGAGTTGGGCCTACTGAGCTGCAAACCTGTCCGTATAGCACTTAAAAGTGACGCAGTCCCGTACAGTATTTCTACTCCTCGTAGAATTCCGTTCCCGCTTATGCCTCAAGTGGAGAAAGAGCTCATGCGCATGAAGTCTATGGGGGTTATTGAAGAGGTTGTTGAAGCAACTGATTGGTGTGCCCCCATTGTTCCAGTTGCAAAGAAAAACGGAAAGGTGCGCATCTGTGTGGACCTGAAAAGGTTGAATGAGGCAGTGAAGAGGGAGAGATTTGTGCTGCCGACACTGGAAGATATAGCCCCGAAGTTGGCTGGGGCGAAGTTCTTTTCCACATTAGACGCTTCTAGCGGCTTTTGGCAGATCCCCCTGGATCCAAAGTGCCGCAAACTGACTACCTTTATCACTCCGGTAGGTCGGTTCTGTTTCTGCAGACTTCCCTTTGGGATATCCTCCGCTCCTGAGATCTTTCAGAGGGAAATGAGTTCTCTCCTGAGTGGCCACGTGGGCACAGCAGTCGTCATGGACGACATTCTAGTGTATGGGTCTACAGTGGAAGAGCATGATCAGCGTTTGAGTTGTGTGCTGCAGGCTATCAAAGAGTCTGGGCTGAAGCTGAATAAAGAAAAATGTCATTTTAGGAAAACGGAATTATGCTACTTTGGGCATATCATCAACGGGGATGGCATCAAGCCGGACCCCGAGAAAATTCGGGCTATCGAACAGATGAAAAGCCCTTCTGATGTACATGAGCTGAGACAGATATTGGGCCTAGTAAATTACGTGGGCAAGTTTCTTCCAGATTTATCTACAGTTTTGCACCCTATCACAGAGTTGCTTAAGAAAGATGTTGCCTGGGTCTGGGGACCCTCACAAGAAAAAGCGTTCCTGCATGCTAAGTCCCTGCTGGGGTCTGCCCCAGTGCTGGGGTTCTACGACCCTTCAAAAAAGACTGTGGTTAGTGCTGATGCAAGCAGTTATGGGTTGGGGGCTGCACTCCTGCAGCTGAATGACAACAAACTACAGCCCATCGCCTACTGTTCCCGCACACTGACGGCTGCGGAGTCAAAATACGCTCAAATTGAGAAAGAGTGCCTGGCTGCAGTTTGGGCCTGTGAGCGCTTTCAGCGTTATCTAGTGGGTTTGGAGAAATTTAGTCTGGAAACTGACCACAAACCGCTAGTCCCTCTTATCAATTCTTATGACATCGACAAAACACCCTTGAGATGCCAGAGACTTTTAATGAGACTGCTCAGGTTCAATGTTCAGGCAGTGCATGTGCCGGGGAAGCAGCTGGTTGTGGCAGATACACTGTCCAGGCTCCCGCTGGCTGCTGCTGAAGAATCCTCTACAGAATCGGATGTAAAAGTGTATGTTGATTCAGTTCTGGCCTCTAAGTCCATTTCTTCAAGGAAACTGGAAGAGATAAAGAAAGAGACATATTTGGACACAGATCTGCAAGAAGTTATAAAGTACATAAGAGATGGCTGGCCCGAGAGCCGGGCAGCCTGGATGTCTTTAAATGCTTACCAGCCAGAGAGGTCGCAGCTCACGGAGCTGGAGGGGTTGGTGCTGTTCCAAGACCGTATTGTAATTCCTGTCAGCATGAGGAAGGAGATGTTAAACAGGATTCATGATGGCCACTTAGGCATTACAAAGTGCAGAGAAAGAGCAGCTACAGCTGTGTGGTGGCCTGGGATCAGCTCCGACATTGCAAATCACGTGTCTAAATGTGCCTTTTGCCGGGAACGCCGGCCTACTCAGAGAAGGGAGCCCTTAATGTCTACTCCGCTGCCTGCGGGGCCGTGGCAGAAAATAGCTGCTGATTTGTGCGAACTGCACGGGAAAAAGTTTCTTGTTGTTATCGACTACTATTCCAGGTATTTGGAAATAGCACCCCTGAATGATATCACAAGTCAGGCCGTTATCATTCGCCTGAAGAGCTTGTTCGCCCGCTGGGGCATTCCAATGGAGCTGGTGAGTGATAATGGCATGCAGTTCGCTTCTACAGAGTTCAGTGCTTTCAGCAGGGAATATGATTTTGTACAATCCACGTCAAGTCCACATTATCCGCAGGCCAACGGAATGGCTGAAAGGGCAGTTCAAACAACAAAATTCATCCTAAAGCAATCTGAACCGTACCTAGCCCTCTTGTCATACAGGGCGACGCCCATTCAAGCCACCGGGTTTAGCCCGGCACAGCTGATGCTAGGACGCCAGATTCGCACCACTTTACCCTCAGTGGGTGTCTTCAAGCCGCCTGGCCCTGTTCCTCGGGACGAAGTCCTTAGGAGGGATGAAGAGGCCAAAAAGGGTTATCGTTTCTTCTACGACAGGAGACATTCTGTCAGGCCTTTACAGGAACTGAAAGCGGGCCAAAGTGTCAGAATTAAACTGGATGATGAGAAGAAATGGAAGACGCCTGCTACGGTAGTGGGCCGCTCTCCAGAACCAAGGTCTTAAACAGTCCTTACAGAGGGAGGGACGGTTACACGCCGTAACCGGAGACATCTTCAGCCTGTACCTGAGAGTCTGGAACCGGATACCTCAGTACCACCGCCGGTGGGATCTCCTGTTCTAAGAGAGGTGCCTTCCCCTCAGCAAGATCATAGCGGGGATATATCTTTGCCTCCAGCAGACTCTTGTTCACCATCTTCTGTATCAGAGGACAGTTCATGCAAAGTTACATCAAGCGGAAGAGTGGTGAGGCTTCCGGCCCGATACAGGGACTGACTTTAGCTAGAACAGTGACCGGAAGTATGGGCAGAATAATCCCATGGTCACTGTGGACTAGGGTAGTCTACCCCGATGTCCAAGTCAGGATGTAATTTATTTGTTCATGTTTTCTAATCTATCTGTTCTTATAATGTTCTAAAACAAAATGTTGTTGTATACCCTGTTGGTGTACCTTGTTATTTAATATATGCGAATGTATGCTTTGCCTTTGAAAAAGGGGAAGATGTGATGATAGCAGGATGTGATGTCACTAGCTGGTGGGCGGGGCTTAGGTCCGGTGTCTGTGTCGCAGTTAGTTTAGTACAATCAACCTGTCTGGATGAGTATTGCTATGCTCTGTAATAAAATAGAGTTGTACCATCATTGCTGTGTCCTGCATATGTCCTGCATCTCATGACACCAGGTATCTCCTAAAACCTGCTCAGAAATACATGATCACCCTACAAACACACTAATCCAGTAGCGGTCCTGCTCAATAGAAGGCCCTGGTGCAAACATTTTTTGAGGCCCTCATGAAGAGCCCCCTTCCTTAAAGCACATCAAAGGCAAACAATGAAGACCAAAAGCCTTATGACCCCCTACCTTATCAGTGTGTATCATGGCGCTCTAATTGCAACCATCTTGTAGCGCTGTCTGATGTGGCCTGATAACACCGCACGGGAGAGGCAAGGAGGAGAAAACAGAGAAGACAGCTCTGTTTACAGGAAATAGGAGGAGAGGCATCACCTCTCACCTCTGCCCTGATATGCTGCACCTTATCTGTTAGATGTAGGAAAGAACAGGGACACTGATTGCAGGACAAGTTTATGTTGGGCCTGCCTGCTGTGCTGCATAGAGAACTGATTTATAAACACATATAAACACATACATATATATGTATATAAGCATATATATAATAATTTATTTATTGCTGCCCAACGCTTTGCAATTTGCCGCCTGCACTGTGCTCAGTGATTTGCTGTGGCTGCCGGTATGTAAACGAGGCTCCTATTGGAGCGCTTGGCTTTCCGCAATGCAAACGTGAGGTCTCGTTCACATTGTGCCGCACCTGTAATACAAGCACACATTTACGTGCGTTGGTATTAATGGGTGGAGTGCAAATTTAGCGCTTGCATAAGCACAATATTGTGCTCCACTCATAATCTAGCCCACTATAGGTAAAGTTTGCACTGGTATTTTTATTATATTTGTCCTTAGTTGAGGAAATCCTTTAAAGGGACATTATACACTCATTTTTTCTTTGCATAAATGTTTTGTAGATGATCTATTTATATAGCCCATAAAGTTTTTTTTTAAAATTAATGTATAGTTTTGCTTATTTTTAAATAACATTGCTCTGATTTTCAGACTCCTAACCAAGCCCCAAAGTTGTATGTGAATACTGTCAGCTACCTACTCCAGCTTGCTCCTGTTTGTGTAAAGGGTCTTTTCATATGCAAAAGAAGGGGGAGGGGGGGAGTGTCTTATTTGTCACTTGAAGTGGGCTTTCCAGCTACCTTTTAAACAGAGCCAAACTGACAGCTTCTAAGTAAGTTTTTAAACAGTTTTATACTGGATTTTTATATCAGTATCTGTGCATCTTATTATTTATAGTAGTGTCTATTACATGCAGTTATATGAAAATTAGTGTATACTGTCCCTTTAAAGGCTTTCAGAAATTAAATATAGTTTTAGGATATTTTCAAAACAAAAAATAATTATTTTCTTGAGCTCAAACATTAATAATAGACGTTAAACCCGATTACTAAACCATTGTGGGCTGGATTATTAATGCTAATGTTATAGGGTATCCTACTGAACTATCACTATTCATATGTTACCACGAACAGCTTAAAAAAATATTATATGCTCTAGAGGTTAGAGCTTGTAATTTTTAAACTATCAACCCTAGGCTACTGTGTGTTTAAAACACAGTAGAAATACCTCTCAGGACTCACAGATCACTGCAGATCCTGAGCAAAAAACAGTGCTGAGCCAATCAGCAGTGCTTGTTCCACATCAGTCATGTGATCAGTGCTGCTAATATGATCAGTGCCGTTTTCCGCTCGGGACCAGTTCGGGGCAGTGCTCTGTGAGTATTGAGTGATATTTCTACTGTGTGTATTAATCACAATAGTCTAGGGTTGATAGTCTTAAAATGACATGCTCTATAGGATTATGGCATGTCATTCTTTGTTTTCATGGCCCTTTAAATTAGGGATTAGGATGGCTTTGTGGTGAGGCCCTTCGGCAACCTCCAGAGTATCAATTAATCTAGCCAGTGTATAAATTGCACCAGGTAATTCAACAAGCCTTAACAGGGCCATAGAACAAGCCTCCTAGCTGTTGTTCATTCCTGGCAGATTGCTTCTCTTTCTGTTTGTATTTGTATTATGAACCTGGGTAAAGTTTACCTAAGGGTGATGGCAAAATCAGACATGGATTCCTTGCCCAATGTGCCTAGATGGATATGGCTGCACCTCACGATGAGGCCCAAAGAAGGCCAAAATGATCATCTAGGGTTTTCATTTCCCTTGTTCAGAGGAGAACTGCCTGGTATTTTGGGGCTGGACTGACCTTACTAGGTAGGATCAGACTGATATACTTTAGGAAAGTTATCCTCTGTGAAAAGCACAATTGGGCTAAAAGAGGCTGCTCCCAGGTTGTGCATTCCTGGTTGAGCGCTTTTTTTTCTTTATGTATTTAAATAATGACACTTGGGAAGTCTCCCTAAGGGTGATGAGGGAAACCAGATGTGGACTCCATGCCCAATGTGCTTAGAGGAGTATGGCTAAACCTTACTAACGTGGCCCAAAGAAGGAAGAAAAGATTGTGCATAGTTGCCATGTTCCTTGTCAGAGGCGTAACTAAAAAGAACACAGCGCCCAGGTGCAAGAATTTACGAAGGCCCCCCACCTTCCAAAATAAAATCTGATTTTGATACATATAGTTATTTATTTATTTTTTATTATTTTTTTCCCAACATTTCACACAGTAAAAAAAAAAGTGAAGTTGTTTGGAATTTACATCTAATTTACATCTATTATCTAATTTAATTTGTTCTCTTGGTATTCTTTATTGAGAAGGCTCAGAAGCAGCAGCAGTGCACTGCAGGAACCTGTGTGCTGATTAGTGACTGTGCATATATGCCTATTGTCATTTGTCACAGGAGTGCATTGCTGGAACGTGTGTGCTGATTAGTGACTGTGCATATATGCCTATTGTCATTTGTCACAGGAGTGCACTGCTGGAACCTGTGTGCTGATTAGTGACTGTGCATATATGCCTATTGTCATTTGTCACAGGAGTGCACTGCTGGAACCTGTGTGCTGATTAGTGACTGTGCATATATGCCTATTGTCATTTGTCACAGGAGTGCACTGCTGGAACCTGTGTGCTGATTAGTGACTGTGCATATATGCCTATTGTCATTTGTCACAGGAGTGCACTGCAGGAACCTGTGTGCTGATTAGTGACTGTGCATATATGCCTATTGTCATTTGTCACAGGAGTGCATTGCTGGAACCTGTGTGCTGATTAGTGACTGTGCATATATGCCTATTGTCATTTGTCACAGGAGTGCACTGCTGGAACCTGTGTGCTGATTAGTGACTGTGCATATATGCCTATTGTCATTTGTCACAGGAGTGCACTGCTGGAACGTGTGTGCTGATTAGTGACTGTGCATATATGCCTATTGTCATTTGTCACAGGAGTGCACTGCTGGAACCTGTGTGCTGATTAGTGACTGTGCATATATGCCTATTGTCATTTGTCACAGGAGTGCATTGCTGGAACGTGTGTGCTGATTAGTGACTGTGCATATATGCCTATTGTCATTTGTCACAGGAGTGCATTGCTGGAACTTGTGTGCTGATTAGTGACTGTGCATATATGCCTATTGTCATTTGTCACAGGAGTGCACTGCTGGAACTTGTGTGCTGATTAGTGACTGTGCATATATGCCTATTGTCATTTGTCACAGGAGTGCATTGCTGGAACGTGTGTGCTGATTAGTGACTGTGCATATATGCCTATTGTCATTTGTCACAGGAGTGCACTGCTGGAACTTGTGTGCTGATTAGTGACTGTGCATATATGCCTATTGTCATTTGTCACAGGAGTGCATTGCTGGATCGTGTGTGCTGATTAGTGACTGTGCATATATGCCTATTGTCATTTGTCACAGGAGTGCATTGCTGGAACTTGTGTGCTGATTAGTGACTGTGCATATATGCCTATTGTCATTTGTCACAGGAGTGCATTGCTGGAACGTGTGTGCTGATTAGTGACTGTGCATATATGCCTATTGTCATTTGTCACAGGAGTGCACTGCTGGAACTTGTGTGCTGATTACTGACTGTGCATATATGCCTATTGTCATTTGTCACAGGAGTGCATTGCTGGATTGTGTGTGCTGATTAGTGACTGTGCATATATGCCTATTGTCATTTGTCACAGGAGTGCATTGCTGGAACTTGTGTGCTGATTAGTGACTGTGCATATATGCCTATTGTCATTTGTCACAGGAGTGCATTGCTGGAACGTGTGTGCTGATTAGTGACTGTTCATATATGCCTATTGTCATTTGTCACAGGAGTGCACTGCTGGAACCTGTGTGCTGATTAGTGACTGTGCATATATGCCTATTGTCATTTGTCACAGGAGTGCACTGCTGGAACCTGTGTGCTGATTAGTGACTGTGCATATATGCCTATTGTCATTTGTCACAGGAGTGCACTGCTGGAACCTGTGTGCTGATTAGTGACTGTGCATATATGCCTATTGTCATTTGTCACAGGAGTGCACTGCAGGAACCTGTGTGCTGATTAGTGACTGTGCATATATGCCTATTGTCATTTGTCACAGGAGTGCATTGCTGGAACCTGTGTGCTGATTAGTGACTGTGCATATATGCCTATTGTCATTTGTCACAGGAGTGCACTGCAGGAACCTGTGTGCTGATTAGTGACTGTGCATATATGCCTATTGTCATTTGTCACAGGAGTGCATTGCTGGAACCTGTGTGCTGATTAGTGACTGTGCATATATGCCTATTGTCATTTGTCACAGGAGTGCACTGCTGGAACCTGTGTGCTGATTAGTGACTGTGCATATATGCCTATTGTCATTTGTCACAGGAGTGCACTGCTGGAACGTGTGTGCTGATTAGTGACTGTGCATATATGCCTATTGTCATTTGTCACAGGAGTGCACTGCTGGAACCTGTGTGCTGATTAGTGACTGTGCATATATGCCTATTGTCATTTGTCACAGGAGTGCATTGCTGGAACGTGTGTGCTGATTAGTGACTGTGCATATATGCCTATTGTCATTTGTCACAGGAGTGCATTGCTGGATCGTGTGTGCTGATTAGTGACTGTGCATATATGCCTATTGTCATTTGTCACAGGAGTGCATTGCTGGAACTTGTGTGCTGATTAGTGACTGTGCATATATGCCTATTGTCATTTGTCACAGGAGTGCATTGCTGGAACGTGTGTGCTGATTAGTGACTGTGCATATATGCCTATTGTCATTTGTCACAGGAGTGCACTGCTGGAACTTGTGTGCTGATTACTGACTGTGCATATATGCCTATTGTCATTTGTCACAGGAGTGCATTGCTGGATTGTGTGTGCTGATTAGTGACTGTGCATATATGCCTATTGTCATTTGTCACAGGAGTGCATTGCTGGAACTTGTGTGCTGATTAGTGACTGTGCATATATGCCTATTGTCATTTGTCACAGGAGTGCATTGCTGGAACGTGTGTGCTGATTAGTGACTGTGCATATATGCCTATTGTCATTTGTCACAGGAGTGCACTGCTGGAACCTGTGTGCTGATTAGTGACTGTGCATATATGCCTATTGTCATTTGTCACAGGAGTGCACTGCTGGAACCTGTGTGCTGATTAGTGACTGTGCATATATGCCTATTGTCATTTGTCACAGGAGTGCACTGCTGGAACCTGTGTGCTGATTAGTGACTGTGCATATATGCCTATTGTCATTTGTCACAGGAGTGCACTGCAGGAACCTGTGTGCTGATTAGTGACTGTGCATATATGCCTATTGTCATTTGTCACAGGAGTGCATTGCTGGAACCTGTGTGCTGATTAGTGACTGTGCATATATGCCTATTGTCATTTGTCACAGGAGTGCACTGCTGGAACCTGTGTGCTGATTAGTGACTGTGCATATATGCCTATTGTCATTTGTCACAGGAGTGCATTGCTGGAACGTGTGTGCTGATTAGTGACTGTGCATATATGCCTATTGTCATTTGTCACAGGAGTGCATTGCTGGAACTTGTGTGCTGATTAGTGACTGTGCATATATGCCTATTGTCATTTGTGACAGGAGTGCACTGCTGGAACTTGTGTGCTGATTAGTGACTGTGCATATATGCCTATTGTCATTTGTCACAGGAGTGCATTGCTGGAACGTGTGTGCTGATTAGTGACTGTGCATATATGCCTATTGTCATTTGTCACAGGAGTGCACTGCTGGAACCTGTGTGCTGATTAGTGACTGTGCATATATGCCTATTGTCATTTGTCACAGGAGTGCATTGCTGGAACGTGTGTGCTGATTAGTGACTGTGCATATATGCCTATTGTCATTTGTCACAGGAGTGCATTGCTGGAACTTGTGTGCAGATTAGTGACTGTGCATATATGCCTATTGTCATTTGTCACAGGAGTGCATTGCTGGAACGTGTGTGCTGATTAGTGACTGCGCATATGTGCCTATTGTCATTTGTCACAGGAGTGCACTGCTGGAACGTGTATGCTGATTAGTGACTGTGTATATGTGCCTACTGTCATTTGTCACAGGAGTGCATTGCTGGAACGTGTGTGCTGATTAGTGACTGTGCATATATGCCTATTGTCATTTGTCACAGGAGTGCACTGCTGGAACTTGTGTGCTGATTAGTGACCGTGCATATATGCCTATTGTCATTTGTCACAGGAGTGCACTGCTGGAACCTGTGTGCTGATTAGTGACTGTGCATATATGCCTATTGTCATTTGTCACAGGAGTGCATTGCTGGAACGTGTGTGCTGATTAGTGACTGTGCATATATGCCTATTGTCATTTATCACAGGAGTGCACTGCTGGAACGTGTGTGCTGATTAGTGACTGTGTAAATGTGCCTACTGTAATTTGTCACAGGAGTGCATTGCTGGAACGTGTGTTCTGATTAGTGACTGTGCATATATGCCTATTGTCATTTGTCACATGAGTGCACTGCTGGAACCTGTGTGCTGATTAGTGACTGTGCATATATGCCTATTGTCATTTGTCAGATGAGTGCATTGCTGGAACGTGTGTGCTGATTAGTGACTGTGCATATATGCCTATTGTCATTTGTCACAGGAGTGCACTGCTGGAACCTGTGTGCTGATTAGTGACTGTGCATATATGCCTATTGTCATTTGTCACAGGAGTGCACTGCTGGAACCTGTGTGCTGATTAGTGACTGTACATATATGCCTATTGTCATTTGTCACAGGAGTGCATTGCTGGAACGTGTGTGCTGATTAGTGACTGTGCATATGGGCCTATGTCATTTGTCACAGGAGTGCACTGCTGGAACCTGTGTGCTGATTAGTGACTGTGCATATATGCCTATTGTCATTTGTCACAGGAGTGCACTGCTGGAACCTATGTGCTGATTAGTGACTGTGCATATATGCCTATTGTCATTTGTCACAGGAGTGCATTGCTGGAACGTGTGTGCTGATTAGTGACTGTGCATATATGCCTATTGTCATTTGTCACAGGAGCGCACTGCTGGAACCTGTGTGCTGATTAGTGACTGTGTGTGCATATATGCCTATTTTCATTTGTCACAGGAGTGCATTGCTGGAACGTGTGTGCTGATTAGTGATTGTGCATATATGCCTATTGTCATTTGTCACATGAGTGCATTGCTGGAACGTGTGTGCTGATTAGTGACTGTGCATATATGCCTATTGTCATTTGTCACAGGAGTGCACTGCTGGAACATGTGTGCTGATTAGTGACTGTGCATATATGCCTATTGTCATTTGTCACAGGAGTGCATTGCTGGAACTTGTGTGCTGATTAGTGACTGTGCATATATGCCTATTGTCATTTGTCACAGGAGTGCATTGCTGGAACGTGTGTGCTGATTAGTGACTGTGCATATATGCCTATTGTCATTTGTCACAGGAGTGCATTGCTGGAACTTGTGTGCTGATTAGTGACTGTGCATATATGCCTATTGTCATTTGTCACAGGAGTGCATTGCTGG
>NC_069507.1:188850962-188935962 GCF_027579735.1 Bombina bombina | reverse complement strand
AGCATTGTATCAGTGCTACGGGTCCCCATGGTGTTCCGGATGTCTCACTGTGATGTCACGTTCGAGCTGGCACTAAATGAGCATGCTACCCACCCGGCAAATAAATAAGCACAGCCGCTACCTGGCAATAAATAAGCAAGCTACCAGCACCAGAAATTCTGAAGAAGAAAAA
This sequence comes from Bombina bombina, assembly GCF_027579735.1. Lineage (NCBI taxonomy): Eukaryota > Metazoa > Chordata > Amphibia > Anura > Bombinatoridae > Bombina > Bombina bombina. Next base: position 188,935,790 of record NC_069507.1, on the reverse strand, counting down.
AAGTTGAAAAAAAAAAGTTTGTTGTGCTGAAGCTGGGGCCCCCCTGAGGGCGGGACCTCCCGGCCCAGTTGCGGTCGCGACCTCTGCACCACCGGTAGTTACACCCCTGTTCCTTGTTCAGAGGTGGATTGCCTGATATTTCAGAGCTGGACTGACCTTGTTAGGCAGGATCAGGCTGATATACTTCAGGAACATTCTCCTCTGTGAAAAACACAATTGGGCTAAAATAAACTACTCCCAGGTGGTCACCAGGCCATAGAACAAGCCAATGAGCTGTTGTTCGTTTCCGGCAGATAGCTTCAAATTCTGTATGTATTAGTATTATTATATATCTGCCTTAAAGAGACAGTATACTGTAAAATTGTTTTTCCCTTAATGTATTTTCAATAACTTGATATACCAGCTGCAGAGTGTAAAAATGTATGAGAAATTGCATTTTCCCAGTTTATTTGTGTTTATGAATTAGCTGGTTTTGTGCTTTTAAACCAAAATCAATTGAAATGGATTGAGCTTGCAGTTAATATCAGATCTCATTATGTAATTTATTTGTGTACAAACACACGCACTTCCTTATCGCTCAATACTTAGAGAGGACAATGGAAAATAACATTTCAGTACTCAACTATCCTATACCCCACTGGGAGTATATTTTTTTCTGCTGGCTGTGTTTACATAGGCTTGTCAATAGCCTGGACATAAGAAAACTTTCAGCTTAGGTGGTGAAATCACAGGCTAAATCAGCTATTTCAGATGCTGAAATAAGGGTAAAGGAGCTACCTGTAAATCATTTAATACACTCCAGCAGGTAAAATGGGAGAAAGATTTTGGGTAAACTGTCCCTTCAATTATCTAATTTTTTAATTTAATTATATATTGTATTTCGTAATGGATTTGTACAAATTTTATTTTCCTTTTCCAACAAGGTTTATAGACAATATCTTTAACCTCCTCTAAGTTTTTCAGCTTCCACCAGCTTTAAAAGTGTTACCTGGATACATATAACATTTGCATAGAGATCTCTCTAGAACCATGAGTTTATATACCGTAATATGAGACTTTTTTTTTTTTAAAAAAAACAGTATAAGAGACAGTTTATAATCAAAGAAAACATAAATCTCTTTAAATGAAGTAATATGCAAGTGGATCAGGAGAAAAGATAACAAAAGGAAAAAATAAATAAAAGACCCAACAAGCAACATGTAATGAAATTTACAAGATCCTTTCTCATAACATTTGAACATTTAATAATTTTATTTTTAGAGTCTTTTATTCCCTTAAAGGACCAGTAAATTACAGTAAAATAATCTGCAAAAGCATGATAAAAAGACAATGCAATAGCAATTTTTCTTAACTTCAAATGAGTAGTAGACGTTTTTTCAAAAAATTTCAAAATGATGTCTATTTCCACTCCCACTGCATCATGTGACAGCCATCATCCAATCACAAATACATATACGTATATTCTGTGAATTCTGGCACATGCTCAGTAGAAGCTGGTGACTCAAAAAGTGTAAATATAAAAAGACTGAGCACATTTTAGTAATGGAAGTTAATTGGAAAGTTGTTTAAACTTGCATGCTCTGTCTGAATCATGAAAGTTTAATTTTGACTTGAATGTCCCTTTAAGAGTTTCTGAACCTTTTTCAGCCGGGTCACAACTTGTAACTCATTTTCGTATAGCTGGATACATGATTGTGTTTCAAAGAAACAGTAAAGAATAAAATTATATTTATTATATTAGCTGTTCTTTAGTTTTATGTTTTATTCATTAGTGAATACTTTCTATTTTATTTTTCCTTTTTTTTTTTTTTTTCTTCCGCCCATTCAAACCCTCCTTTTTCTTTCCCTCTTTTTAAACATAAAGTGAATGTTTATTTCCAGGGTTCTATTAAATTATCAAAGCTATAAATCTAATATAGCCATCAATCAATGCATGTTATAAAATGTAGTTCCAAAACCTCTGGAGAGCAAAGTTTGGACACCCCTGCCCTAAGGTAACAGGTCTGTTGATGGAGGCGTGGCTTCCTGCAACAACTGTTATCCTCCATAAGGTAGCCACTGTGACGCGGGTTTCGGATTCCCCCACTCAGCTTTGGAGCGCTACGGTGTTGTTGTTTCCTAACAGGTCTGCTACTGGGGATATATCCAAAGTCTCAGTATTAATAAATTGGTATTACACCCAAAGGTATCCATAAACAGAGAAGAGATATCTGAATATGATCTTAGTTACTCACTTATGAATTGTTGAGCTTGTTGTAACTTTCACAGCTCTAAAGATAAATCCATGACCACAGTGGTATCACATCTACAATTTTGTATCTCTCTGTTCTCAGGTGGTGACTTGCCAGCACTTTTCTGCTGTTGTTAATATGTAAATGATCTCCCTTAGTGAGTCATTATCAGGGTGATGGGGGAACCACAAGTAGACATAATAAGATTGCACCTCCCTGCTGAGGCCCAAATAAGGCCAAAACTGTCATCTGGGGTTGTAACATTCCTTGATTAGAGGGGAATTGCCCGGTATTTCAGTGTTAGACTTTATTTTTAGGCAATATCAGACCACTATACTTCAGGAAAGTTCTCATATGTTAAACTTACAATAGGGTGTAATTTAAATCAATGTAAATATACAATACAATCCAAATAAATTTAAAACTATATAACAAAGCTCTCATCAGTTTGACACACTATTGCAGGTCTATTCTCCAGATCACATTGGGAATTAGTAAACTTCCACTTTAGATTGAAAAATTAGATTGTGTAGATTTCCTTCTTTGTGATTTTCCAGGCTCAGAAATCTGCAACAACTTTAATGTTATCACAGTACACATTGTGCTTATGTCACATTCAAAGCACTAAAATAGTTATTGAATAAATAACCTTACAAAAACTTGATTTAATTAACTGTAGCCACCTTATAGATAAAGTATTACTATATTTTGGAAATTCAGATTATTTGAAAATCCAAAACAGATTATTAATCCTATATGTGACTCTGTTATAACTACATGTGACCCTGTCCTTCAGCTATTAACTTTATGTGTCCTTCATCCCAAAAAATCCCTTCCTGTCTCCTGCGGCTATGAACCCTATATGTGACCTTCTCTATCAGCAATATTAACCCATTATGTGACCTTCTCCACCAATGCTATTAGCCCTATACTTAAAGGGACAGTCTAGTCAAAATGAAACTTTCATTATTCAGATAGGACTTGTAATTTTAATCAACTTTCCAATTTACTTTTATCATCAAATGTGCTTTGTTATCTTGGTATTCTTAGTTGAAACTAAACCTAGGTAGACTCATATGCTAATTTCTAAGCCCTTGAAGGCCGCCTCTTGTCACATGCTTTTTGATTTTCACAACAAGAGACTGCTAGTTCATGTGGGCCATATAGATAACACTGTGCCCAAGCCCGGGGAGTTATTTAAGATTTAGCACAGCAATACTAAATGCAAGTCAATAGATAATAAACAGTCACAGTCATGTGATCAGGGGGCTGTCAGAAGATGCTTGGATATAAGTTAATCACAGAGGTAAAAAGTACATTAATATAACTGTGTTGGTTATGCAGAAACAGGGGAATGGGTAATAAAAGGATTATCTATCTTTTAAAACAACAAAAAATATATTGTAGACTGTCCCTTTAAACACATGCTCCACCTATTTTAGCCTACCACCCACTGATATTAACCCTATATGCAATCCTCTCTCCCACTGTTATTAACCCTATATGCTACCCTGTTCTTCAATGTTATTAACTTTATATGTTACCCTCTCACCCACTGTTTTACCCCTTCATGTTACACTGTACCACAATTCTATTAGCCCTATATGCAATCTGGTTCCTTACCACTATTAAAGGGAAAGCGATTAAAGTTTTTGCTGCCACTAAAGAGCCCTCATTCCTCCTTTTTCCTGAGTGCACTTTGGAAGTAACCTCTCTAGCTGTGTTTCTCACGGTCGCTCAGGAGGGCGTAAGAGCCTGGGGTTTATTTGGTGTATGCTTGATGTTCAGAGGTCTTTATTGTGTTAGCGTGGTATGTTACTCCATTACTCTCCTTTATTGCAATTGTACTTAACCCTTTAGGTCCTGTTTATTTGTTCCTATCAGGTCTCGTTTATACTTATAAGCAATACCCCAGTCTGCTATTACTGCTTGTCCTTTATTGCAATGGATCGTTCTGTACTGTCCCCAGTAATGTGGACGCATTAGAGGTTAGATCCTCTGAGCAATTATTTAAATTTATAGTTTGTAACCTATCTCCTATTACTCCACCAGCACAGTTATGTAGCTCATGTATGTACAGTTGTATGCAAAAGTTTAGGCACCCCTGACAATTTCCATGATTTTCATTTATAAATAATTGGGTGTTTAGATCAGCAATTTCATTTTGATCTATCAAATAACTGAAGGACACAGTAATATTTCAGTAGTGAAATGAGGTTTATTGTATTAACAGAAAATGCACAATATGTATCAAATCAAAATTAGACAGGTGCATACATTTGGGCACCCTTGTCATTTTGCTGATTTGAATACCTGTAACTACCTAGCACTGATTCATTGGAACACACAATTGGTTTGGTGAGCCCATTGAGCCTTGAACCTTATAGACAGGTGCATCCAATCATGAGAAAAGGTATTTAAGGTGGTCAATTGTTCTCTTTGACTCTCCTCTGAAGAGTGGCAACATGGGGCCTCAAAACAACTCTCAAATGACTTGAAAACAAAGATTGTTCAACATTATGGTTTAGGGGAAGGCTACTAAAAGCTTTTGCATGCAACTGTATCACCTGGTGCTTTATAATTTATCTAATGCTGTCATTGCCACTAAACGAGTCTGTCCTCCCTCTGTTTGTACGGTTTAAAGGAGTTCTTCAGATTTTGCTCCTGGTTTTAAGTAATAAGTAGTAAGTAATACTGTAAATATTTCAAATTCCAATGTTCTTCACATAGGGGAATATGTTCTATGTATTTTTAAATATATATATATATCTGTAAATATCTATAATTATATATAATCATATAGATATATAGGTATAGATATATGTTTTATCCAAAAAAACATCAGATTTATATAGAAATATGTATTTATGAATAAATAGAATATATTCTTCTATGTGAAGAACTTTTGGAATGTGAAATATTAATATTTCATGTTGGGTTAGTGCACTTGAGAAAATGTGATTGGGTTTGCCCGCGAGTAAGGGTGTTAGGTTTTTCCCCACTTTTCACGCTCCATTGAAGTCTATGGGGGAATATGTTAACGTGGTTGCGATATTCGAAGTTCTTTTTTAGCACACAAGTGAAAACTTTTTACTTTCAACTTCTAATACACGTGCTACCCGAAGCGTGAAAACACCTAAGTCTAGCGGGTTTAACACGTGAGCGGGAGTGCAAATTACTGTAACACTTGTAATCTAGCCCTTTATTTTTAAAGTTGAACATTTTAGAACTCTTTTAAAGGAGGTGTTTTACAAAAAGTGCAAAGTCCACAGCACTATAATATATACACGTTTATTGTAGCATACAGACAGGCAAATGTGCAGAATTTTGGGCACACATTCCCTTAATCAGGAGGTGTTATGTACAAGATCCTAAGCCTATGGAAGCAAAACCCACTAAGCAATTGGATTTGATTTTTAAACTGTCTGTTGAGACTACAGAGGTTTTTACTGTTACAGAGGCTATAATTGAAATTGCTACCAAGGAATGGTCCAGACCTGGTCTTTCTTTCAATCCAACTTCTGCATTTCATTCAAGAAGATGTTTCCTTTACCTAGGGCTAGTGTGGAACATTGGTAAACAATTTTAAAGGTAGATGGTGACCTTTCTACTCTTGCTTAATAAACTACTTTTCCTTTAGAGGATAGTACCTCTTTTAAAGATCCTATGGACAGGAAATAAAAGTTTTTCATAGAAAGGCCTTCCTTCAACTGGTTATTTGTTTAAACCTGCTATTAGTATTGCTTGCATGGCAGCAGCCTCTACTCTTTAGTGTGACAATTTTATCTGATCAGATGTCAGATAATTTTGCTGATGAAGATTTTCAATGTGGTTTGAAACTTGTGTGGTCAGCAAATGCCTTTATCTGTGATACAGTACTATTGTTGACATTATGAAGTTCAATGCCTAGAACATGGGGACTTTGTCAGTTTTGACAAAGAGAGCCTTATGGCTTAAATCTTGGTCAGCTGACATGGTTTCAAAATCTAGACTTCTTTCTCTTCCTTTTAAAGGAAACATTTTATTTGGGCTTGACCTTGATGCTATCATTGTTACTATAACTGAAGGTAAATTAGATTTTCTTCCTCAGGACAAGAAGTCTAAAGGAAGGACAGACCTTCAAATCCATTTCCTTCCATTTGTCATTCAAGGAACCAAAGATCCTCCTTCTCTTCTCAAAAACATGATTCGTCCAGACCTTCCTGGAAAGCTAACCCTTCCTGAAACAAGTTTAAACAGTCAAAAGCATTCTTCCTCCTCTAAATCAGCATGAAGGTACAGCCCCTGATTCAGATTTGGTAGGTAGCAGATTACACATCTTTCAGGAGGCCTGGTCTCAATCTGTGCAGGATCCTTTGGTACTAAACATAGTTGTTCAGGGGTGCAGGATAGATTTCAGAACAAGGCCTCCCAGAGGAAGGTCTTTTCACTCCCATGTTCCAAAGAACACTTTAAAGGCTCAAGCCTTTTTCTTTGCATCCAGAAAAATATGGAATATGGAAAATATAAGAGTAATTGTTTCAGTTCCAATTCTAGAACAACTCCAGGGTTTTTATTCCAATCTTTTCATAGATCCCAAGAAAGAGGGAACCTTCATATCAATTCTGGATTTAAAGACTTTAAACACATTTCTCAGAGTTCCTTCCTTGAAAATTGAAACAATACAAACTATTCTTCCACAATTTATGCCTACAATAGATTTGAAGGATGCTTACCTTCATATCCCTATTCAGAAGGATCATAATCAGTTCCTTTGCTTTGCTTTCCAGGACAAACATTTTCAGCTTTTTGCTTTTCCTTTTGGTCAGGCTACTGCTCCCAGATTTTTTATGAATGTTCTGGGAGCGCTCTTGTCTATAATTTAAACCCAATGTATTGTGGTGGTTCCTTCCATGGACAATATATTGGTCCGGGCTCCATCTTTACCTTTTGGTGTTTCTTCATAATCATGGCTGGAAGTTCAATGTTCTGAAGAGTTCTCTATCTCCTCAGACCGGTGTCTCCTTTCTAGGGGTCATTATAGACATGATGTCAATGAGACTTTCTTGACAGGTCAAAGAAGAATAAAATTACAATAGTAAGCATAAAACAACCTAATAGCCTCTGTGTGAATAAAAAGCCAAAAACCTCCAAAACTGTTAGATCTCCTAACAGCGGTAAATACAGCAATTGAAACAAAAAAGAGGTTGGCGCTAAAAAGCTTATTCTTATCCCAGTATAAAATATTTAATATAGATTACAATTTCACATATAGTGGTTAAAAAACGGATGCATCCATATGTTAAGTATACATGTTATAACATAAAAAACATGGTATCGAAATCGTAGCCAAAGTCCATAAAAACACTTAGTAACTCCTTGATAAATGTGTATATTCTTATTGGATTTGTATCAGTCCCGTTATATGCTTGGAGATGTTCTAATAATAATTATATAGAACAATGTTCTAAAGGATTACTAACTTTTTACACTTTTTTCAAAAAACGGAACCCACATTTCCAATAATAAATATAAAGTATATGAAAATGCCCTTTTTTGATACAAAAACGAAGCTGCATAACACCATAAAAATATTTTTTATTGTTAGCCAATGACGTTATGTAATCCAGCCTTCCAATATGGGCAGTACATGTCCCAAACCATTAACCAATCCAATGCTTTGTTTTTGCATATCATTAAAAGCCTATTGCACAGCATTTGCGCATGCACACTTTAATTCTTTCACTAGCGCATGCGTGATTAATCTGTATGAATCAGAACTTAGACATAAAATACTAATATTCACACTTGTGCATTTGTCACTTTACTCCATCAGATCGGTTATCCAGGATTTCTTTTGGCAATATAAACTGTATTATGTTGGAATGACTTCTTGCTATTCAAATTTTCTAACGTTGGTTACGGTGCAGATAAGAATTTCAAGAATCACCCATTAAAATAATTTATAATTGTCATATTTTTAATTTTTAGAGCTGATTTTCTGAATTTATTTGTATACTTTCATAGCGACTTTCTATAGCCTGTAAATCTTTTTATATATTAACAATATTTTTTATTATAATTTTTAAATGCATTGGCTTATAACAACATTTTCTGTCTTATTCCAAACTTTTTATGTCAATGCTCATTAATTCTAGGGAGATCCACTTGTATAATATAGAATGCATAACATAATAATTGATTATTATCTCATTCTTACTTTTAATATTGTTCTTTGTTACTTGTTAATTCTAGGGAGATTCTCTAAGTGCAGACACGCAAGCAACTTATCTGTACAGCGCATCAAACTCTTCTGATCCAAGATCGATAGAGCACATCTACTGCATCCAGAACAGACATGAAGAGGGTGACATATTAAATGACGTCTCACAATCTTCTGCATGCGCATCTCAGATAACTGCCGCCATCTTCCAACCTGGGCTGTCAGCCTGGATTGGACAACGCTAAAAGCTACCAATCGAGTGGGTTTGGAAAGGGTTAAAAATTCAGTGTCAATTTTCTACCAAATGGTACGTTTTTGCAACAGGAAGGGCATTATTAATGTATTTATTTTAGTATTTTTAATTAATCTATGAGTAGTTTTTTTGTGACTTCAGTGTCCCTTTAAATTCACTGTTACAGTAGGGCTAGATGGCCGTTAATATCCTTCACTGTTTCTTCGATCACGTGGTACAGGTGGACCAATCACAGGTCAGATTTACTGGCTAATGGCATTTATCGATCCCGATTTGAATTCTTTGTAGTTGTATTGGATTTGATTACATAGAAAAACCTTATGTATCTCGATATTAAGATATATTACTTTTTTGCTAGTAGCAAATAGTTGGGTCTATTCAAACTCTGTGTAATCTTGTTAGTGTAAACACAAGATACGGGTTGATACCCTGGGAAGTAATACAATCGTCGGATACGTTTACTTATGTGTATAGGTTTGTCTTCTTCATGCGACTTACTCTAGGGAAAAAACTTTACTTGAAATGGTTTATAATAACCTTAATCCCATCCAGCCTTAATTCACAGGTGTTTATTGAAAACACTTGTGATTCCTTCAGCAGCTTCTACACGTTTCAGCCCTCAGACCTTTATTTTGATAAAGGCCTGAGGGCTTGTAGTTCCTCAGGCCTTGTAGTCCCTTCTCTTTGTCCTAATCCTCAAAATTGAAAGGTAAGACTTCTCCATAATGTGTATGTAGTAAGAGCCTTAAAATGTTACCTTAAAGGGACACTGAACCCAAATTTTTTCTTTCGGGATTCAGATAGAGCATGCAATTTTAAGCAACTTTCTAATTTACTCCTATTATCAAATATTCTTCATTCTCTTGGTATCTTTATTTGAAATGCAAGAATGTAAGTTTAGATGCCAGCCCATTTTTGGTGAACACACTGTGTTGTTCTTGCTGATTGGTGGATAAATTCACCCACCAATAAACAAGTGCTTTCCATGGTCTAAACCAAAAAATAGCTTAGATGCCTTCTTTTTCAAATAAAGAAAGCTAGAGAACGAAGAAAAATTGATAAAAGGAGTAAATTAGAAAGTTGCTTAAAATTGCATGCTCTATCTGAATCATGAAAGAAAAAATTTGGGTTCAGTGTCCCTTTAAGGCTACAAAATATTTTAGGCAATCTTCTAATTTGTTCATCCACGTAGCTTCTTGCTTAGAGCTTCTGATTTGTAAAGGAGGCAGGTAAGTCTTCTCCAAAATGCATTACAGCCCAATCTACCACATCTGTCTCTACTTCCTGAGCTTTCATGTTAGTATATATTTAGGTGGATATAATGACCTAAGCAAAAAAAATACTCCATGCGACAAAAGCGTTATCTTTAACCTTATAAATACTGGAAAAACACGTTGTCTTTACCGACACTTTACTAGATTTCTGATTCTCATATTAAATGTTTTGTAATTCCCTGTGTGCTGGTTTAATAATCTTCTTTAACCACTTGAATGTGGAGGAAAAGGGTCATCATTCTAGGTCCTTTTATTAATCTTCATCTCTAAAGCGTTCCCTTGTTGTGCCATGATATATGATGTCATCAATTATGTGTATCCCATAAAATGAGTTACAGCCTAGGCAATGTCAGGTGCTTGAGGGCTCTTTTAAATTCAGGAGAATAATCTCTTTCAAACAAGGAGTCACTTGTCCCTTTAGGATACAGAGGACAAACATTGATCACCTGTCCCTCTTGTCACCAGGGAGTGTTTATTGGAGGGGAAACATGGCTGTTGCAGAACTTCTATCTCCCCTTCTGATTATTAAGAAAAAGATGAGACCCCTCATTCGAAATAGGGAATTTAATGTTCTTTGCTATAAATAAATAGAAATATACAGTACATAGTGTAATAGCAAGTTAACATTAAGATTTTCTAGAACTAGTTGGATATAACAGAGCTATAACTCAGCTCATAGTGTTAAAGGGACGGTTTACCCCCCAGATATTCTCCCCTTTAATTTGTTCCCAATGAGCCATTTTACATGCTGGAGTGTATTAAATTGTAAAGTAGCATTTTTACCCTTATTTTGGCATTGGAATTCCTCACTCGTGGATATACTGATATAAAACATTTATTTAAAAATAATGTGACTGTAGCAGGCTGGTTTCTATGCCTCTGTAACGCCATTTGTAAGTCTCATCTTCAGCAAAACCAGTGTTAAATAGGCTGAAGGTGGGACTTACAAATGGTGTTACAGAGCCACAGAAACTAGCCTGCTACATTGTCACATTATTTTTATTGTTTCTAAATAAATTGTTTTATATCATTATATCCACAAGTGAGGAGCTTCTATTCAAACTGAGAGAACAACTTTACTAAATGCTGTTATAGCTCTGAAGAGTGCAAGTAATATCTAACTAGTTCTAAGAAATCTTCATTTCTTTTAACCTGCTGTCAATAGTGTTACACTATGTACTATTTGTTTTTATTATTTATGGCAAACAGCATTGAAATCTGAAACTTCAGTTAAAATCCTTTCACATAAGTAACTGAAAGAGTGTATTTGTTACACATATCCTTTATTGTGCTGAGAGCATTTATATAATACATTGTGTTGTGTCACAGATTATATGGTTTATTTATTGTATTGTATGCACATTTGTAACACTTTATATATTTTTTCTATATTTTGAAAGAGGGAAATCACCAATGAAACTGGTACTTTCTGATCAGGAGTCTCTTACCACTGTCTAATATATTTACTGTACCCCTTTTCCCTAAAGAGTGCATCCAACACACACATAATAACCATCATGCAATGAACATATGACAAGCTAACTGCTCCTGACACAATTAAGCATGTATGATAACCTTCAGTGGTCTGCACGAGATAATAAAAAGACAATACAATAACACCTATTTTAAAAAAATATTTTTTTTTCTGTCAAATTATTTTTTTCTCTCATTTTCCGACCCCCTGCATCATGTGACAGATATCAGCCAATCACAGACAAGCATACGTATACCCTATGAGCTTTTGCACATGCTCAGTATAGGAACTTGCTCCCCAGAAAGTGTGAATATAAAAAATACATTTTTGCTCTTTCTGAATCACAAAAAGTTTATTTTGACTTGAGTGTCCCTTTAAGTAGTTGATTTTACATCAATGGCTGATACTCTATTGCTCCTATTACGTATGGTCTGTATCCTCTGTGGCCTCTTCCTTAATATCATCCAACTAAAACATTGTACATTACTAGCATTAGCCAATGCTGTACCTCTTGTAAACACATCAAGAGCACACCTTTAGGATAATTTTCCACAATCCCATATACTGAGATCAGACACAAACCAGGCAATCAATCCCACATATGATTGTGACTTTTATACTATGTTGTTCCACTTATAACTCTAACAGGCTCTGCTCTATGGTTTCTCTATTGGGTGTTTTGAAATTCCATAAAATGTCACTTGTCCCCTACCCATTTCTTAAAAGACCACTCAATGCAGTAGAATTACATCATTACCAAGTACATAATAAATAGACAATGCAATAGCACTTACAAATAAGCAGTAGATTTTTTTTTGACATTTTCTTCTCCCATTTTCCGGCCCCCTGTATCATGTGACAGCCATCAGCCAATCACAGACTAGTATATGTATACCCTATGAGCTTGTGCACATGCTCAGTAGGATTTTGTTCCCCAGAAAGTGTGAATATAAAAAGACTATGCAAATTTTGATAATGGAAGTAAATTGGAAAGAGTCTTAAAGCTGTATTCTCTATCTGAATCATAAAAGTTTATTTTGACTTGAGTGTCCCTTTAAAGATGAAGCACAGTACGTTGTCTCTGTTGTGTAGTGTCCCATTAAAGACATTGTGTTTTTCAGGTTCAGCCTCATATGTTATAGGTAATGCAAGTATTTTTATTCTGTACATCCTCAGTTGAGGAAATCCTTTAAAGACTGTGATGTATTGCCAAATAGAAGCAAAATTTTAGGACATTTTCCCAAACAAAAAACAATTGTTTACTCTTCTGAACACTAGATGGCAGCAGTGTATGCAGAATATATAACATTTTTTAAAGAAGTATTGTTGTAATACAACGGCATATAGTGCCAAAGGCATGAACTAGAAGACTGATCATATCAGATATCCAATGGACCCAGGCAGCACTTGACAAGGAGCATGACTTCAGTGACTGAGTCAGTCATTATCAAACCAAGACCACTCCTGTCCTCTGTCGCAGGCTCCCAGCAGCATCATGCACAAAGACACAGAACCAGTCAGGGACAACATTCAAGGTTGGACAAGTGCAGCTCTTCCCTAACTTCCTTCCCACTTATTGCGCAATTGGGCATAAGCATTGGTTGCATGCAGGTAGACAGGCTTAGTAAGGTCAGCGGCCAGTCTAGTGGGTTTATATGCTCATCAGTAATGTAACTACTGGGGGGTGTCACTGCATTATCAGACCCAGGAGCCGGCCCTGGACTCAGATGCATGGCCACAGCAGCCCCCAAACCGGGCTTCAAATGTATAAATCAGTCAAAACTGATAGGTGCATAAGTGCATTTCAATTTTGATTAGAAGCATTTCTTCTTCTTCTGTATCTGTAAAAAAAAAATACTTCTAGTAAAATATATTACTGTTTCAGTGTCACAATGTGCACATGCTGCTTGTGCACAGTGCACCTGAATTCAAACAGTATGTCTGCTCAGATTGCTGATAGTGATTTGTAGCACATACATTCAATAATCACTCTCTCAGAGCATGGGTAGTAGAGATGTGCATTTGTTTTCATTCGTGCATTTGTATATCAAGGATACTTTTTTTAGTGTCAAAAAATAAAAGGTGGAATTTTCATTTGCACTGTTTTCTTCTTTGTTAGAAATGACAATTTAAAATACAATTAAAAATATAAAATGTAAAATGCAAAATGATCAGCGCTCTAATCGATATAATACATGTTATACAAAAAGAATATATACAAAATAAATCAATAAATAAATGAAAAATATATTCTTGAAAAATATATTATTAAGGGTTGCTAACAAAGAAGAAAACAGTGCAAATTAAAATTCCATCTTTATTTTTTTACACTAAAAAAGTGTCATAATACCACCTTTATTAGGAACCAATAAGAAGCCAGTATTGCATTTAAAAGAAGAGGCACCAGTAGTCAATTATATCCTTGATAAAGACCAGATACCGGGCGAAACGCGTCAAAGTAATTGCTTGGGGTGCCTGGTCCACCGCAGTTCCATATATAACAAGTACTTGTTGAAGCTTCAGCTATCTAACAATCCAAACACAGAGATGAACCTGTCTCAAAGCCGAATTAGGGTCACGTGATGGACACCAAAGTAGCCATCGCAGTTGTACTCACACGCCGAAAGAAACAACACAGCCAGAACCGGAAGGTGATATGAGCCGTAAAGAACGCTGAGAGGAGCCTAACTCGGATGAGGTGATTATCCAGGTGGTGAGTCTAATCAATGGTATACCCACAGGCTATAAGTCAAAGCCGTCTCTTTTAATTCTATGGTTTGCAAGGAAACAGCTATAAAGAAACTGTTACAATAACCAACTGTTACAACAATCAAATATTTGTATCTTATAAAGGAGGAACTGTGACAGAATTTACAATCTTGTATCCTACTAGGATTTAACAAATCTTTTATTCATTTTTTGGAACAAAGGTGGTGCAACTGACTCTCAGCTAGATTACGAGTCTTGCGTTATGAGCTGTGCGGTGCTAACGTGCAGTTTTTTCTCACCGCTCACTTACCTGCAGCGCTGGTATTACGGGTTTTTACAAACCCGGCGTTAAAAGGCAAGAAGTGAGCGTAGAGCAAAATTGTGCTCCATACCGCACTCCAATACCAGTGCTGCTTAAGTCAGCGGTGAGCTGGTTGTACATGCTCGTGCACAATTTCCCCATAGACATCAATGGGGAGAGCCGGCTGACAAAAAGTCTAACACCTGCCAAAAAGCAGCGTAAAACTCAGTAACGCAGCCCCATTAATTCCTATGGGGAAACACATTTTATGTTTACACCTAACACCCTAACATAAACCCAGAATCTAAACACCCCTAATCTTACACTTATTAACCCCTAATCCGCCGCCCCCTACATCGCCGACACCTACATTATATTTATTAACCCCTAATCTCCTAATCATCGGGCACGGAGCACCCTCTTCAATCGACATCTTCTTTGGAATGAATATCTCTTTAAGTGACGTCATCCAAGATGGTATCACTTAGATTCCAATTGGCTGATAGAATTCTATCAGCCAATCGGAAGTAAGGTAGAAAAAATCCTATTGGCTGATGCAATGAGCCAATAGTATTGAGCTGGCATTCTATTGGCTGTTTCAATCAGCCAATAGAATGCAAGCTTAATCCTATTGGCTGATTGGATTGGATTTTTCATCTTGGATGACGTCACTTAAAGAGATATTCATTCTGAAGAAGACGTCGATTGAAGAGGATGCTCCGCGCCGGATGTCTTGAAGATGGAGCCGCTCCGCGTCGGAAGGATGAAGATAGAAGATGCCGTCTGGATGAAGACTTCTGCCCATCTGGAGGACCACTTCTGCCTGTCTGGAGGACCACTTCTGCCAACTTCGTTGAGGACATCTTGCCGCTTGGATGAAGACTTATCCCGGTAAGTGAATCTTCGGGGGTTAGTGTTAGGATTTTTTAAGGGTGTATTGGGTGGCTTTATTTTTTAGGTTAGGGCTTTGGGCAGCAATAGAGATAAATGCCCTTTTAAGGGCAATGCCCATCCAAATGCCTTTTTCAGGGCAATGGGGAGCTTAGTTTTTTTAGTCAGGCTTTTATTTGGGTGGTTGGTTGCGTGGGTTGTGGGTTTTACTGTTGGGGGGTTGTTTGTATCTTTTTTTACAGGTAAAAGAGCTGATTTCTTTGGGGCAATGCCCCGTAAAAGGCCCTTTTAAGGGCTATTGATAGTTTAGTTTAGGCTAGGTTTTTTTTTATTTTGGGTGGGCTTTTATTATTTTGATAGGACTATTAGATTAGGTGTAATTAGTTTAAAGATCTTGTAATTTGTTTTTTATTTTCTGTAATTTAATTCTGTAATGTAGGGAATTGATTTAATTGTAGTGTAGTATTAGGTGTTATTGTAACATAGGTTAGGTTTATTTTACAGGTCAATTTGTATTTATTTTAGCTAGGTAGTTATTAAATAGTTAATAACTATTTAATAACTATTCTACCTAGTTAAAATAAATACAAACTTGCCTGTAAAATAAAAATAAACCCTAAGCTAGATACAATGTAACTATTTGTTATATTGTAGCTAGCTTAGGGTTTATTTTATAGGTAAGTATTTAGTTTTAAATAGGAATAATTTAGTTAATGATAGTAATTTTATTTAGATTTATTCAAATTATATTTAAGTTAGGGGGTATTAGGGTTAGGGTTAGACTTAAGTTTAAAGGGATAATAAATTTAGAATAGTGGCGGCGACGTTGGGGACGGCAGATTAGGGGTTAATAAATGTAGGTAGGTGGCGACGATGTTGGGGGTAGCAGATTAGGGATTCATAAATATAATGTAGATTGCGGTGATGTCCGGAGCGGAAGATTAGGGGTTAATAAGTATAATGTAGGTGGCGGCGATGTTAGGGGCGGCAGATTAGGGGTTAATAATATTTAACTAGTGTTTGAGAGGTGGGAGTGCGGCCGTTTAGGGGTTAATATGTTTATTCTAGTGGTGGCGATGTCCGGAGTGGCAGATTAGGGGTTAAAAATTGTATTATAGTGTTTGCAATGCGGGAGGGCCTCGGTTTTGGGCTTAAGGTAGTTTATGGGTGTTAGTGTACTTTTTAGCACTTTAGTTATGAGTTTTATGCTACAGCTTTGTAGTGTAAAACTCATAACTACTGACTTTAAAATGTGTTAGGAATCTTGTCGGTAGAGGTTGTACCGCTCACTTTTTGGTCTCCCAGGACAAACTCATAATACCAGCGCTATGGAAGTCCCATAGAAAAAAGGGTTTACGAACTTTACGTAAGTCGGTTTGCGGTAAGGCCAAAAAAGTGTGCGGTACACCTATACCTACAAGACTCGTAATAGCAGCGGGCGTAAAAAAGCATTGTTAGGACCTGTTAACGCTGCTTTTTCACCTTCCTGCAAAACTCGTAATCTAGTCGTCTTTTTGTCTTTTATTCCTTAACAGAGGCATCCCTGATTTGAAACATATTGTCTTTTTAAATAATTTGTGAGATTGTGTTTATCAGAGAGAGAAAATAGCGCTTTTTTATTAAATGATATTTCATTCATATATTTAGTTTTGTTTTGGTTTTATATTTGCCAATCACTTTTGGAATTGATTTATTTACACTTTTGCACAATTTATTTATATTTTTGCATTATTTTATTTAACTTCTGCACAAATGTTTTCTATTCACTGAGCATTAATGCATTATATAAGGTGATTGATATAAGGATCAGTCCCCATAACACATGATACTATAGCATATCACAAGAGTTATTATCAATATTTAGGACAAAGTCCCTCACTGGTTGATACTTACCTCAGCACACTCTCCATGCTCTCCAGAGCACATTAAAGGGACAGTCTAGTCAAAATTAAACTTTCATGATTCGGAAAGGGTATGCAATTTTAAATAGCTTTCCAATTTACTTTTATCATCAAATTTGCTTTGTTCTTCTTGGTATTCTTTGTTGAAAGCTAAACCTAGTTAGGCTCATATGCTAATTACTAAGCCCTTGAAAGCCACATCTTATCTTACAGCTTGACAGCCTTAGTACATGTGTGCCATATAGATAACATTGCACTCACTCCTGTGGAGTTATTTATGAACTGTGATAAAGGGCAGTCTGCAGAGGCTTAGCTACAAGGTAACCACAGAGGTAAAAAGTGTATTAATATAACAGTGTTGGTTATGCAAAACTGGGGAATGGGTAATAAAGGGATTATCTATCTTTTTTTGCTTAGAGTTTGAATGCTGGGGCAATGAGCGAGTGCTGCATATGCAAATTTCAGTTTTGACTACTGTATTATGTTCATTTAATAAAACAAGGCAAAAAAATAATAATAAAATATTTTAAGCAACAGGCATCCCTTGTAAACTTAAAACATTGAGGCCTCTAAATTATATTGTGAGAACAGTGTTTTTGTTCCTTAACCTTCTGAGCTAGGTGCTAGGGATAGATCTGCTGTCTATTGTCTTAAAGGGACATGAAACCCAATTTTTTTCTTTCATGATTTAGAAAGCGCATGCGATTTTAAACAACTTTCTAATTTACTTCTATTATCTATTTTTCTTCAGTCGATATTCTTTGCTGAAAAGCATATCTAGATAGACTTAGTAGATGCTGATTGGTGGCTGCACATAGCTGCCTCATGTGATTGGCTCACCCATGTGCATTGCTATTTTTTAGCAAAGAATATCTAAAGAATGAAGCAAATTAGATAATAGAAGTAAATTGGAATGTTGTTTAAAATTGTATTCTCTATCTGAATCATGAAAGAAAAGTTTTGGGTTTAGTTTCCCTTTAAATCATCCTGCAAAATATATATACACCACTAGAGGTCAGTATTTACAACCATTTACTTTGTCCTTTAAATTTCATACTTTTATACTATTACCATGTAGATTCACACAATAAGCTGTTTCTATTCTGATTACCTTATGTTCTCTTTCTCTCTCTCTTTCTCTCTCTATCGCTCTCTCTCTAACTCTCTCTCTCTCTCTCTCTCTCTCTCTCTCTCTCTCTCTCTCTCTCTCTCTCTCTCTCTCTCTCTCTCTCTCTCTATATATATATATATATATATATATATATATATATATATATATATATATATATGTATATATTCTCTCTCTCTCTCTATCTCCTACTGATGATTTCCAAAAAGACGAAACAGGCTGTCTAGTGAGTGATTTCTGGATTGCTGCAATAATCCTGTTAAAAGGACCGCTGTGTTAAAACAGTATTTGAAGCAAAAAAACTGAGAATTTGCATATCTAATTTGCATATCTTACCCAGAATTCTCTTGTGCATTGGTAACATTGTATATGAAGTATTTCTGGGAAAAAGCAAGCGGGGAATCTTGCCTAGATGTGCTAGTTTCCTATGCAAATATTTATATATATATCTTTCTCTCTGTCTATCTCTTTCTCTCACTCTCTCTCTCTTGATGCCCCATCCCTCTCTTTCTCACTTGATGCTCCATAACCTGTCCGCCTGCTCTGAGGCGGTGGCAAAAATCAACCCGATCAAATACGATAGGGTTGATTGACACCCCCTGCTAGCGGCCTCAAATCTACAGCGTATGCTGTCTGTATTTATAGATATGCTGCAGACATGGTAAGCTACATCGTATCATGTCCGTCAGCATAATAATAAATTAACCCCTCAATCTCTTTCTCTCTCTCTCTCTCTCTCTCTCTCTCTCTCTCTCTCCCATATATATATATATATATATTTATCTCTCTCTCTCTTTCTATCTATCTCTCTCTCTCCCATATATATAAATATATATATATTTATCTCTCTCTCTCTCTTTCTATCTATCTCTCTCTCTCTCTCTCTCTCTCTCTCTCTCTCCCATATATATAAATATATATATTTCTCTCTTTCTTTCTCTCTCTCTCTCTCTCTCTCTCTCTCTCTCTCTCTCTCTCTCTCTCTCTCTCTCTATCTCTATCTATCTATCTCTCTCTTTATCTCTATCTCTCTATGTATCTCTCTCTCTCTATTTTTATGTTTCTGCCAGCACAATCAACTGTTGTTATCCTTGGAAAAATGTGTAAACTTGAGTTATTTGATCTGATAAAAAACACTTGCCGGACCAACATCCAAAAATGAGCTGTTGGTGTTTATTTATATTAATGTAATTAGGATGATTGTTATTATGCAATAGATTTGAGGGATAAGTGAACTTTGATTAACCTTTAACTCTGATACTGATGTGGGTGTTTGGCACTGAGAAATCTATTGGGAAACATTATGTTAAACCAATATCTTTTAACACTGAAGCACATACGAATCTAGAATTTAAAGGAATATTGAAAAATCAGATGAATTGTCTCGTTTTACCCTTCTGTCTCTTCAGAAAATGCTCTCTTTTATTTTTTTTTGCTCCATAAAAACTCAAATAGATGATAAATTAATTAAAAAAAGAAAGAAAAGAAAGCACACTTATTTAAACTGTGGTCTCAAAAATAAACATGCCACAAGCAAAAAATTAAAGGGATAGTAAAGTCCAAATTAAATTTTCATTTTTCAGATGGGGTATGTAATTTTAAACAACTTTCTCATTTACTTTTATCATCTAATTTGCTTTGTTCTCTTGGTATTCTTAGTTGAAAGCTAAACCTAGGCTCATATTCTAATTTCTAAGCCCATGAAGGCCACCTCTTATTTGAATGCATTTGACAGTGTTTCACAGCTAGAGGGCGTTAGTTCATGTGTTTCATAAAAATAACATTGTGCTCATGCACATGGAGTAATTTAAGAGTCAGCACTAATTGCCTGAAATGCAAGTCTGTCAAAAGATCTGAGATAAGGAGGCAGTCTGCTAAAGCTTAGATACAAGATAATTACAGAGGTAAAAAGTATATTAATATAACAGTGTTGGTTATGCAACATTGGATATTGGTAAATAAAGGGATTATCTATCTTCTTAAACAATAAGGCCTAGATTTAGAGTTCGGCGGTAAAAGGGCTGTTAACGCTCCGCGGGTTTTTTTCTGGCCGCACCATAAATTTAACTCTGGTATCGAGAGTTCAAACAAATGCTGCGTTAGGCTCCAAAAAAGGAGCGTAGAGCATTTTTACCGCAAATGCAACTCTCGATACCAGAGTTGCTTACGGACGCGGCCAGCCTCAAAAACGTGCTCGTGCACGATTCTCCCATAGGAAACAATGGGGCTGTTTGAGCTGAAAAAAAACCTAACACCTGCAAAAAAGCAGCGTTCAGCTCCTAACGCAGCCCCATTGTTTCCTATGGGGAAACACTTCCTACGTCTGCACCTAACACCCTAACATGTACCCCGAGTCTAAACACCCCTAACCTTACACTTATTAACTCCTAATCTGCCGCCCCCGCTATCGCTGACCCCTGCATTACACTTTTAACCCCTAATCTGCCGCTCCGTAAACCGCCGCCACCTACGTTATCCCTATGTACCCCTAATCTGCTGCCCTAACATCGCCGACCCCTATGTTATATTTATTAACCCCTAATCTGCCCCCCACAACGTCGCCGACACCTGCCTACACTTATTAACCCCTAATCTGCCGAGCGGACCTGAGCGCTACTATAATAAATTTATTAACCCCTAATCCGCCTCACTAACCCTATCATAAATAGTATTAACCCCTAATCTGCCCTCCCTAACATCGCCGACACCTACCTTCAATTATTAACCCCTAATCTGCCGACCGGAGCTCACCGCTATTCTAATAAATGTATTAACCCCTAAAGCTAAGTCTAACCCTAACACTAACACCCCCCTAAGTTAAATATAATTTTTATCTAACGAAATAAATTAACTCTTATTAAATAAATGATTCCTATTTAAAGCTAAATACTTACCTGTAAAATAAATCCTAATATAGCTACAATATAAATTATAATTATATTATAGCTATTTTAGGATTAATATTTATTTTACAGGCAACTTTGTAATTATTTTAACCAGGTACAATAGCTATTAAATAGTTAAGAACTATTTAATAGTTACCTAGTTAAAATAATAACAAATTTACCTGTAAAATAAATCCTAACCTAAGATATAATTAAACCTAACACTACCCTATCAATAAAATAATTAAATAAACTACCTACAATTACCTACAATTAACCTAACACTACACTATCAATAAATTAATTAAACACAATTGCTACAAATAAATAAAATTAAATAAACTATCTAAAGTACAAAAAATAAAAAAGAACTAAGTTACAGAAAATAATAAAATATTTACAAACATAAGAAAAATATTACAACAATTTTAAACTAATTACACCTACTCTAAGCCCCCTAATAAAATAACAAAGCCCCCCAAAATAAAAAATTCCCTACCCTATTCTAAAATACAAATATTACAAGCTCTTTTACCTTACCAGCCCTGAACAGGGCCCTTTGCGGGGCATGCCCCAAGAATTTCAGCTCTTTTGCCTGTAAAAAAAAACATACAATACCCCCCCCCCCCCAACATTACAACCCACCACCCACATACCCCTAATCTAACCCAAACCCCCCTTAAATAAACCTAACACTACCCCCCTGATGATCTTCCTACCTTGTCTTCACCATGCCAGGTTCACCGATCCGTCCTGGCTCCAAGATCTTCATCCAACCCAAGCGGGGGCTAGACATCCACTGAAGAAGTCCAGAAGAGGGTCCAAAGTCTTCCTCCTATCCGGCAAGAAGAGGACATCCGGACCGGCAAACATCTTCTCCAAGCGGCATCTTCTATCTTCTTCCATCCGATGACGACCGGCTCCATCTTGAAGACCTCCAGCGCGGATCCATCCTCTTCTTCCGACGACTAGACGACGAATGACGGTTCCTTTAAGGGACGTCATCCAAGATGGCGTCCCTCGAATTCCGATTGGCTGATAGGATTCTATCAGCCAATCGGAATTAAGGTAGGAATTTTCTGATTGGCTGATGGAATCAGCCAATCAGAATCAAGTTCAATCCGATTGGCTGATCCAATCAGCCAATCAGATTGAGCTCGCATTCTATTGGCTGATCGGAACAGCCAATAGAATGCGAGCTCAATCTGATTGGCTGATTGGATCAGCCAATCGGATTGAACTATATTCTGATTGGCTGATTCCATCAGCCAATCAGAAAATTCCTACCTTAATTCCGATTGGCTGATAGAATCCTATCAGCCAATCGGAATTCGAGGGACGCCATCTTGGATGACGTCCCTTAAAGGAACCGTCATTCGTCGTCTAGTCGTCGGAAGAAGAGGATGGATCCGCGCTGGAGGTCTTCAAGATGGAGCCGGTCGTCATCGGATGGAAGAAGATAGAAGATGCCGCTTGGAGAAGATGTTTGCCGGTCCGGATGTCCTCTTCTTGCCGGATAGGAGGAAGACTTTGGACCCTCTTCTGGACTTCTTCAGTGGATGTCTAGCCCCCGCTTGGGTTGGATGAAGATCTTGGAGCCAGGACGGATCGGTGAACCTGGCATGGTGAAGACAAGGTAGGAAGATCATCAGGGGGGTAGTGTTAGGTTTATTTAAGGGGGGTTTGGGTTAGATTAGGGGTATGTGGGTGGTGGGTTGTAATGTTGGGGGGGGGTATTGTATGTTTTTTTTTACAGGCAAAAGAGCTGAAATTCTTGGGGCATGCCCCGCAAAGGGCCCTGTTCAGGGCTGGTAAGGTAAAAGAGCTTGTAATATTTGTATTTTAGAATAGGGTAGGGAATTTTTTATTTTGGGGGGCTTTGTTATTTTATTAGGGGGCTTAGAGTAGGTGTAATTAGTTTAAAATTGTTGTAATATTTTTCTTATCTTTGTAAATATTTTATTATTTTCTGTAACTTAGTTCTTTTTTATTTTTTTTACTTTAGATAGTTTATTTAATTTTATTTATTTGTAGCAATTGTGTTTAATTAATTTATTGATAGTGTAGTGTTAGGTTAATTGTAGGTAATTGTAGGTAGTTTATTTAATTATTTTATTGATAGGGTAGTGTTAGGTTTAATTATATCTTAGGTTAGGATTTATTTTACAGGTAAATTTGTTATTATTTTAACTAGGTAACTATTAAATAGTTATTAACTATTTAATAGCTATTGTACCTGGTTAAAATAATTACAAAGTTGCCTGTAAAATAAATATTAATCCTAAAATAGCTATAATATAATTATAAATTATATTGTAGCTATATTAGGATTTATTTTACAGGTAAGTATTTAGCTTTAAATAGGAATAATTTATTTAATAAGAGTTAATTTATTTCGTTAGATAAAAATTATATTTAACTTAGGGGGGTGTTAGTGTTAGGGTTAGACTTAGCTTTAGGGGTTAATACATTTATTAGAATAGCGGTGAGCTCCGGTCGGCAGATTAGGGGTTAATAAGTGTAGGTAGGTGTCGGCGACGTTGTGGGGGGCAGATTAGGGGTTAATAAATATAACATAGGGGTCGGCGATGTTAGGGGTAGCAGATTAGGGGTACATAGGGATAACGTAGGTGGCGGCGATTTGCGGTCGGAAGATTAGGGGTTAATTATTTTAAGTAGCTTGCGGCGACGTTGTGGGGGGCAAGTTAGGGGTTAATAGATATAATACAGGGGTCGGCGGTGTTAGGGGCAGCAGATTAGGGGTACATAAGTATAACGTAGGTGGCGGTCGGCAGATTAGGGGTTAAAATTTTTAATCGAGTGGCGGCGATGTGGGGGGAGCTCGGTTTAGGGGTACATAGGTAGTTTATGGGTGTTAGTGTACTTTAGGGTACAGTAGTTAAGAGCTTTATAAACCGGCGTTAGCCAGAAAGCTCTTAACTCCTGCTATTTTCAGGCGGCTGGAATCTTGTCGTTAGATTTCTAACGCTCACTGCAGAAACGACTCTAAATACCGGCGTTAGGAAGATCCCATTGAAAAGATAGGCTACGCAAATGGCGTAGGGGGATCTGCGGTATGGAAAAGTCGCGGCTGTAAAGTGAGCGTTAGACCCTTTAATCACTGACTCCAAATACCGGCGGTAGCCTAAAACCAGCGTTAGGAGCCTCTAACGCTGGTTTTGACGGCTACCGCCGAACTCTAAATCTAGCCGTAATATTTTTGGTGCTTTCTATCTCTTTAAAGGAACACGAAACCCAAAATTTTTCTTTCATGATTCAGATAGAAAATACAATTTAAAAAAAATTCCAATTTCCTTCTAATATGAAATTTTGTTTTGTTCTCATGTTACTCTTTGTTGGAGAGCTGTCTACATAGGTAGCGTGTCTGGAGCACTACATTACAGGAAATAGTGCTGCCAACTAGTTTCCCTTAGACACTCACTTTTTTCCTCTAAAATCAGGTGATCCCAATACCAGGGGTGGTGGAAAACTTTCTTGGGGATCACCTTTTAAAGTATCCTCTTTCAAGCTGAAGGTTAATATTATTATTATATAAGTATGCTCTTCAACAAAGGATACCAAAAGAATAATGTAAATTTTATGACAGAGATATATTGGATTTTTTTAAATGCTCAGTCATGAAAATGTAACACCTTCAGGACCGGGAATTTTGTGAAAAACTTGCCCAAAATACTGGAGAATTTTTAGCATTTTTGCTATCACTCCATTTAAACACAAATAGAGCCTTGTTTTTTTATTTACCTAGCAAAACTATATATTTTTTTAGAAGAAAAACCAAGGCATTGATCTAAGCCCTTTTGGTATATTTCATATCACCATTTTGCCGCCAAATGCAAAACTATTTAAAAAAAAAAAAAGTAAACTTTTTCACAAACTTTGTGTTTCTCACTAAAATTATTTACATACCGCTTGTACAGTCATAACACAAATGGTTGTAAAAGCTTCTCTGGGGTCCCCTTTATTCAGAAATAGCAGTCATATATGGCTTTTCTATTTCTTTTTGGTAATTAGAAGGCCGCTAATTTCAGCTGCCCACCACACTTCTGTAATTCCCGGCAGAGAAAGGGTTAATTAGTTAGCTGGGAAGGGTAACAGTATTCTAGTGTAAAGATTACCCTCCCACCTGACACCTCCTACCTCCCTGATCCCTACCTTATTCTTCCCAAACAGCTCTACTCCCCCACACATACCTCACCATCTTAGCTACTGGCAGACAGGCTGCCAGTATTCAGTTTTAGGGCTTTTCATTTTTATTAATTTAATTCAAAATCAATTTCTGCAGTGTATGATTCCCCCCATACCCTCCCACCTCCCAAACAGCTCTCTAATCATCCTCCTCCCAATGGTCTCTGCCATCTTAGGTACTGGCAGCTCTCTGTCTCTGCCAGTACTGGTTTATACACTTTTTTTTTAAGGAATTTATAAAAATAAAAAAAAATGTTTTCTGTAGCATAAAGATCCCCCTTCCAAGTAATCATACTGTAGGAACCCCTCTCCACACTCATAATCCAATTTGCCATAGTGTAGTGGACCCACCTCTCCCTCTCTCCTAGTAAAATATTTTCTGTAGTGTAGGGAACCCTACCCCTCCTCCTCCCACTCCCTCCAGCAAAGGGCCGCCTCATGCTTCCCTCCAACACAACCACAGCAGATACAAACAATAACACTGTCTGTGTCACTGTCTGTATCAGAGATCTGTCTTCATATGGTAAAGGGAGCACAATCAGCGTTCCCTTACCATATGAAGGCAGATGCCTTCTGTCCCTGGCTAAACTCTTGGGAGTCTAAGCTGACAGCCATGACCACAGCATGCGCTTCAGTGTTGAACATAGGTACTACGTCAACATGGTATGCTGGGCAAAGTAGTGTGTGACATGGTACCTACATCCTTATGGTACAAGGGGTTAAAGGGCCATAATAGTTTAAAAAGTACATTCTCTAATTTGTTAGAACATGCCCATCTACCCTACACTACTCTATGTTTAACCCCCCTAAAAGGGTTAGAATTACCTCTCGGAACCCACAGAGCACTCCTGGTCCAGAATGGAAACCTTAGCTGAACCAATCACTCAGGACCAGCAGTGCCTTACACACAGTAGTGCAGGATTAATAGTCTTAAAATAACATGCTGTAATCTATTAGAACATGTGTTTTTTCTTTTATGTCCTTTTCATTTTGAATTTCATGTCCCTCTCTCTGTTATTGCGATCCGTTTGTAGCCTATACTAGATGCAATTCATTTAGCGCCAAATTTACGTCAACAAAGTGATCTATTCAAATCCATTAAAAGAGCCAGCAGAGTATTTTGTTTGTATTATTGAGGGCTTTTAAATTATAAATCAATCCAGCCCTGGGGTAGACTGGCAAAGAGTTGCAATTGCCCCTCCAGACCTATTTTCCTAATGAAATGAGATAGATAGAGAAGCTACAGAGCTTGGCAAACAGTTTCTAATTTTTTTTCTAGTGACTTTGAACTGCAGCAGGGCCAGTTTTTACTGTATTTACCATCACCACTACTGCTTCACTGCCTGGTATGGCCATGCACTCTCCCCTTTCCTCATGGCCAGCACTTTGTCAGGGCTGTGCGGAACTTAGACTATCCCACACATGGGAACCACTATTCCCAGCATTCTACTGCTATATTGAAGTATGCAGTAAGGTTGTGGGACTAGAGGGAGTGAAAGCATTCAGCACGCTCTATGAAATACACAAAGCAGTTCTTTTGCAATGTTGCAATTATCTTTCAAACCTTTTTGGGTATGTATGTGTGTGTACTATGTATGTGTGTATAAGATCATAACATTTCAAAGGGGTAGGGTGCTGGGCCAATAAATGTCAGTTCTCCTCTGATCCAGCCCAAAAGAAAAAACAGGTTATCATGTTTGTTTGTTTTTGTGGATTTGCACTGGGTAAACTCTGCTAGTACTTTGGTTTGAGAGACTTCAGCAAATGTAATTCCAAACCATCAGAAGTCTCTTGTATAGAATCTAATCCTATTTATTTAACTTCAACCTGCTTGAATTGCACATTATGGGGCCGATTTATCAATGTCTGATTGGCCGCTAGCAGGGGGTGTCAATCAACCTGATCGTACACAATCGGGCGGATTGATGTCCGCGGCCTCAGAGCTGGCGGACGAGTTAAGGAGCAGCAGGCTTTAAAACCGCTGCTTCTTAATTCCTGATTCGGGCGAGCCTGAAGGCTTGTGCGGAATTAGAAGCATTGGGGTCTATTGACCTCTTGGTAAATCGGCCTCTTAGTCTATATGCACAGTTTTGTATGTGCTTAGTTCACATGTTAATAAACATATATTTCAGGGTTTAAAGGGATGCATAACTCATACATTTTATATGATGCATACAAAAGAGCAGCTGTTAAATATATTAAAATATTCATTGCATGAAAAACTAAAAAGTAAAAAGCATCAAATTTGGTCCTGGCTGATACTGATAATTCCACATAAATAGCTGGTTTATTTAGTACAGGAACATCTATTTCTCACACGAAAAAAATAAAAGACGACTGTAATATATTCTGAAACAGTCTCTTTTAAATGCAAGAGAAAACATTGTAGCATCATATCCCTTTAAAATATTTAACATTTATTTTCAAATCCCTTTGAATTTAAACTTGCATTATTTTGCATTTCAGTGGAAACCCCCTTGAAACAATTTGAGGCAAACTAGATATAGATAAAAAATGAGCTCCTGCACATATCAACCAGCATGTAAGAGGGGCAAGATTCGGAATTCCACAGTGTGCACTCCGGTTTCTCTTGGGGCAATTGCAAAATCTACAATTTTCACCTTTAAAGAGATACAAAACCCAAAAATTTTCTTTCTTAATTCAGATAGAGCATACAATTTATACAACTTTCCAATCTAATTTACTTCCTTTTCTTGGCATCCTTTAGTGAAAACCATAACTAGATAGGCTAAGGGGCAGCAATGCACTACTGGGAGCTAGCTGCTGATTGGTGGCTGCACATATGACTGTTGTAATTTGACATTGGTTCACCTGATGTGCTCAGCTAGCTCACAGCGGGGCATTGCTGCTCCTTCAACAAAGGATACTATGAGAATGAAGCAAATTAGATAATAGAAGTAAATTGGAAAGTTGCTTAAAATTGTATTCTCTATCTCAATCATGAAAGAAAAATTTGGGGTTTCATATTCCTTTAAATTACTGTAATAGAAGACTAAAAAATGTAAGTGAATAGCAGAACTTTGAGATCTGTTGCTGATTTGTTGACCTGTACCTCGGATTACATTGACACCTTTTTATTATTGAATACTACAGTTCCATCCTGACTCTGGCTCGTCTCTTGACTACTCTCCTGCACATCCCCTGTATTCTGATACTTGCTGCTGCTCTCCTGGTGAAGGTTACAGCCTGATCCTGACTTCTGCCTGCAATACATCTCTGCCAGATTGGTTCCAGCTACTAATTAATGTAACATACTTATTACCTTATAGAGTGTACAATATCCTGGGAGTGACCTTGTCTGGCTCACAGGTATTTTTAGTCCAGGAAGGACCCTCAGGATGAGTAATGATAGGGTTTAACCTTGGATGTGACCCAGAGCTGTAGAAATGTTTATTAACTCCGGTCCACAAGTCCACCTAACAGGTCAGATTTTCATGATGTTGAAATAATCAGCTGATCGGTAACCATGGTTACTAACCTATATAAGAAGAGAAAGGGCGCCTCCTAGTGTAGCCAATACACAATTAGATCATAATACAAATGATATGAAATGGTACTCACAATTTTGGAAGGCAAAGATAATGCCTAGGTGTGTGATCTGGAAACTCTGCAGTGTCCCAGTAACTGTGCAAAATTGCAAGGGCAGCTCCTCTTAGCTGTAGTGGATTCTGCAGTCTAGAAATTGAAAAGAAGGAAGAGGGCGACTCCTAGTGCAGATCAGTCATTCAAATGGGCACTCACTGGTAGCTACCAATAAAATGGATACTCACATGGCCTAAAGCACACTATAGTGCTAGTGAAGCAAGCTGGGTCTATTGTAGTGGCCCAGCGCACATAAACTCATAGGTTGTGGTCTTATTCCAGGAACATCAGTAAGAGACAGGAGACTTCAGTATAAAAAAATTACTTTATGATCCAAAAAAGTTCATTTACAATTTCTCAAATAAAATACAAAGTGATAAAAAATCAGTAAAACATGCTACGCGTTTCTCAGCGCTAACCATGCTGTTTCCTCCTCCATAAGATAGCTACAATATAACTAATAATTACATTGTAGCTATTTTAGGATTTATATTTATTTTACAGGCAAATTTGTATTTATCTTAACTAGGTACAATAGCTATTAAATAGTTAATAACTATTTAATAGCTACCTAGTTAAAATAATTACAAAATTACCTGTAAAATAAATCCTAATCTAAGTTACAAATACACCTAACACTACACTATCAATAAATTAATTAAATAAATTAACTACAATTAGCTAAAATAAAATACAATTAAATAAACTAAACTATAGTACAAAAAAACCAAACACTAAATTACAAAAAATAAAAAAAATATTACAAGAAGTTTAATCTAATTAAACCTAATCTAATCCCCCTAATAAAATAAAAAAGCCCCCCAAAATAACAAAATTCCCTATCCTAAACTAAATAACAAAGTAATCAGCTCTTTTACCAGCCCTTAAAAGGGCTTTTTGGGGGACATTGCCCCAAAGTAATCAGCTCTTTTACCTGTAAAAAAAGAAATACAATACCCCCCCAACATTACAACCAACCACCCACACACCCCTACTCTAAAACCCACCCGATCCCCCCTTAAAAAAAACTAACACTACCCCATTGAAGATCACCCTACCTTGAGCCATCTTCAGCCAGTCGGGCACCGATGGGGCACAAGAGGACATCTGGACCAGCACAAGTCTTCATCTGATCCGGCCAGAAGTCTTCATCCGATCGGGGCAGAAGAGGTCCTCCTTCCAGCAGAAGTCTTCATCCAAGTGGCATCTTCTATCTTCATCCATCCAGCGCAGAGCGGGTCCATCTTCAAGACATCCGACGCGGAGCATCCTCTTCTTTCCGACGACTAACGACGAATGAAGGTTCCTTTAAATGAAGTCATCCAAGATGGCGTCCCTCGAATTCCGATTGGCTGATAGGATTCTATCAGCCAATCGGAATTAAGGTAGGAAAAATCCGATTGGTTGATTTAATCAGCCAATCGGATTGAAGTTCAATCCGATTGGCTGATTGGATCAGCCAATAGAATGTGAGGTCAATTCTATTGGCTGATCCAATCAGCCAATCGGATTGAACTTCAATCCGATTGGCTGATTAAATCAACCAATCGGATTTTTCCTACCTTAATTCCGATTGCCTGATAGAATCCTATCAGCCAATCGGAATTCAAGGGATGCCATCTTGGATGACGTAATTTAAAGGAGCCTTCATTTGTTGTTAGTCGTCGGAAAGAAGAGGATGCTCTGCGTCGGATGTCTTGAAGATGGACCCGCTCCGAGCCGGATGGATGAAGATAGAAGATGCCGCTTGGATGAAGACTTCTGCTGGATGGAGAACCTCTTCTGCCCCGATCGGATGAAGACTTCCGGCCGGATCGGATGAAGACTTGTGCCGGTCCGGATGTCCTCTTCTGCCCCATCGGTGCCCGGCTGGCTGAAGACGGCTCAAGGTAGGGTGATCTTCAATGGGGTAGTGTTAGGTTTTTTTAAGGGGGGATCGGGTGGGTTTTAGAGTAGGGGTGTGTGGGTGGTGGGTTGTAATGTTGGGGGGGTATTGTATTTCTTTTTTTTTACAGGTAAAAGAGCTGATTACTTTGGGGCAATGCCCCGCAAAAAGCCCTTTTAAGGGCTGGTAAAAGAGCTGATTACTTTGTAATTTAGTTTAGGATAGGGAATTTTGTTATTTTGGGGGGCTTTTTTATTTTATTAGGGGGCTTAGATTAGGTGTAATTAGATTAAACTTCTTGTACTATTTTTTTATTTTTTGTAATTTAGTGTTTTTTTTGTAATATAGTTTAGTTTATTTAATTGTATTTTATTTTAGATATTTGTAGTTAATTTATTTAATTAATTTATTGATAGTGTAGTGTTAGGTGTATTTGTAACTTAGGTTAGGATTTATTTTACAGGTAATTTTGTAATTATTTTAACTAGGTAGCTATTAAATAGTTATTAACTATTTAATAGCTATTGTACCTAGTTAAAATAAATACAAAGTTGCCTGTAAAATAAATATAAATCCTAAGCTAGCTACAATATAACTATTAGTTATATTGTAGCTATATTAGGGTTTATTTTATAGGTAAGTATTTATTTTTAAATAGGATTAATTTATTTAATTATAGTAATTTCACTTAGATTTATTTAAATTATATTTAACTTAGGGGGGTGTTAGGGTTAGGGTTAGACTTAGGTATAGGGGTTAATAACTTTATTATAGTGGCGGCGACGTTGGGGGCGGGATATTAGGGGTTAAAAATTGTAGGTAGGTGGCGGTGATATTAGGGACAGCAGATTAGGGGTTAATAAAATGTATTATAGTGTTTGCGAAGCAGGAGTGCGGCGATTTAGGGGTTAATACATTTATTATAGTGGCGGCAATGTCCGGTAGGCAGATTAGGGGTTAATAAGTGTAGGTAGGTGGCAGCGACGTTGGGGGGGGCAGATTAGGGGTTAATAAATATAAAGTAGGTGTCGGCGATGTTAGGGGCAGCAGATTAGGGGTTCATAGGTATAATGTAGGTGGTGGCGATGTCCGGTTGGCAGATTAGGGGTTAAATTATTTTATTATAGTGTTTGCAATGTGGGGGGGCCTCGGTTTAGGGGTTTATAGGTAGTTTATGGGTGCTAGTGTACTTTGTAGCACTGTAGTTAAGAGCTTTATGTTCCGGCGTTAGCCCATAAAACTCAACTACTGACTTTTATATTCGGTAGGAGTCTTGGAGGTAGAGGCTGTACCGCTCACTTTCTCCAAGACTTGTAATACCAGCGTTAGGCAAACCCCATTAAAAAGATAGGATACGTAATTGACGTAAGGGGGTTTGCGATATGGAAAAGTTGCGGAAAAAAAGTGAGCGGTACACCTGTACCTGCCTGACTCATAATACCAGCGGACGTTAAAAAGCAGCATTAGGACCCCTTAACGCTGCTTTTTAAGGCTAACGCAGAACTCGTAATCTAGGCGTAAGTTACAAAAACAAACAAACACTAAATTACAAAAAATAACAAACCAAATTATCCAAAATATTTTTTTACACCTAATCTAATAGCCCTATAAAAATAAAAAAGCCCCCCAAAATAAAAAAACCTAGCCTACAATAAACTACCAATCGCCTTTAAAGATATCAGCTTTTTTACCTGTAAAAAAAAATACAAACAACCCCCCAACAGTAAAACCCACCACCCAATCAACCCCCCCAAATAAAAAACCTAACTCTAAAAAAAACCTAAGCTACCCATTGCCCTGAAAAGGGCATTTGTATGGGCATTGCCCTTAAAAGGGCATTTAGCTCTTTTACTGCCCAGACCCTCACCTAAAAATAAAACCCACCCAAAAAACCCTTAAAAAACCTAGCACTAACCCCCGAAAATCCACTTACAGTTGTTGAAGTCCCGCTTGAAGGATCCATCCAGCTGGCGAAGTCCTCATCCATGCGGGTCCATCCTGAAGCCATCCAACGCGGAGCTCCTCTTCTTACGGTCGCCGTCGTAAACTGAAGCTTCAATGCAAAGGGCGCGATTCAAGATGGCGTCCCTTGAATTCCTATTGGCTGATTTGAGTGTTAAATTCAAATTAGCCAATAGGAGGCGAGCTTCTGAAATCCTATTGGCTATTCAAATCAGCCAATAGGATGAAAGCTACTGAAATTCTATTGGCTGATTTTCAGGGCAATGGGTATCTTAGGTTTTTTTTAGAGCTAGGGTTTTTATTTGGGTGGGTTGGTTGGGTGGTGGGTTTATCTGTTGGGGGGGTGTTTGTATTTTTTTTGCCAGGTAAAAAAGCTGATATCTTTGGGGCAATGCCCCACAAAAGGCCCTTTAATGGGCCATTGGTAGTTTATTGTAGGCTAGGGTTTTTTTTTTATTGGGGGGGGGGCTTTTTTATTTTGATAGGGCTATTAAATTAGGTGTACATTTGGTTTGTTATTTTTTGTAATTTAGGGTTTGTTTGTTTTTGTAACTTAGTTTTTTTTGTGGTAATTTAGTACTTTTTAATAAGGTTTAATTGTATATTTAAATAATTTTAGTAGGGTTAGGTTTTTTTAATATGTAATTTAGTTTATTTAATTGGTAGTTTAATTTAATTGTAGTATAATAGTTAGGGTAGGTTAATTTATAGTTTAACATTTGTTTATTTTAATTCTACAGGTAAGTTTTAATTTATATTAAGATAGGGATGTTGTAATTTTAATATAAAGTTAAGGGGTTGTTAGGTTTAGGGGTTAATAGCTTAATTTAGTTTTTTGCGATGTGGGGGTGATGTGGGAGGCCAGAGGTTTAGGGGTTAATAAGTTTATTTAGTGGCGGCGATGTCAGGAAGCGGCGGAATAGGGGTTAATATTTTTATTAGTGGCGGCGATGTCAGGAGCGGCAGATTAGGGGTTATTAGGTTTATTATAGTGGTGAGAGGGCGGCGGTTTAAGGGTTAATAGGTAGTTTATGGGTGTTAGTGTACTTTGTAGCAGTTTAGTTGGTATAAATAAAGTTAGGAATAACAGCGTCATCGCTTACCCCCTTAATGTCCATTGATTTGTTACACCAGCTGCAGAGTATAAAATGTATAAGAAATTGCTTTTTTAGTTTTATTGTTGTATATGAAAAAGCTGGTTTTGTTCTTTGAAACTACAACTCATTAAAATTAGGGGAAATCAGATCTAGTTTTATCAGTTTCTATAAACACACATGCTTCTTTATATGATCTCTATCTGTATACCAAAGCCCAATACTTAAAGGGACAGTATACACCAATTCTCATATAACTGCATGTAATAGACACTACTATAAATAAGAATATGTGCAGATACAGACATAAAAATCCAGTATAAATCCTTTTTTAAAAACATAATTAGAAACTCACAATTTATTACTGTATATGAGGTTAGGCTGGGACACCCAATAAAATGGGCTGATAAAGGAGGAAGAGCAGACACCCCCCCTCCCTGCATTTGAGAAGACCCATTACAAAAACAGGAGCAAGCAGGAGTCTGTAGACATCAGTATGCATCTACAACTTTGGGGCTTGGTTAGTAGTCTGACAATCAGCACAGTGTTATTTTAAAATAAGCAAAACTATACATTGTTACAAAAACACACCCATATGGGCTATATAAATGGATCCTCTACAAAACATGTATGCAAAGAAAAATCTAATGTACAGTGTCCTTTTAATCCCTGATGATCAAACATCTACAATGTGGCCATATTTTCAACAGGGATTCAGGGGGGAACGAGAAAGCCGATGCAATTTTTAAAAGTGCTGAAATCAGTGTTTGAAGGGAGTCTCGCTGAGAGGTGTTTTACTGTACATTTCAGTGTGTGCTGATGCTGGCGATATTTTTAAAACAGCATCGCCACCTGCATTGAAGGTGTAATTAAATGATCTCATTGCAAAGTATTGTTTGGCAATAAACAGAAACTCAAGCTCACTACAATAGGGAAACTGGGATATCAATAATACACCTATAGGAGCTGGGGGGTTGTGGGTATATTGTTTCTACGCCCACTTTCACGCCCCTTTTCAATATCAATTTAATATCAAATTTATATCAAAATCAACTTTTTATATCAATTTTTATATCAATTTTATATTAATTTAATATAAAATTTATAGCAAAATCACCTTTTTATATCAATTTTATATTAAATTTATATTAAAAAGGGGCGTGAAAATGGGCGTAGAAATGGGCGGGGTTAGGGGCATGTCACCTGTCAAAATGAGTTTGACATAACCTCCATACTATTACTACTAATGTTTTATTTATATGTATTTCATAGTATAATGCTATAATATGTATTTTAAGTCTTGTCATGTATTTTGCATTCTGACATTTTATTTTCCTTTTTTTTTAGGAAGATTTAGGCCTAGATTTGGAGTTCGGCGGTAGCCGTCAAAACCAGCGTTAGAGGCTCCTAACGCTGGTTTTGGCCGCCCGCTGGTATTTGGAGTCAGTGATTAAAGGGTCTAACGCTCACTTTTCAGCCGCGACTTTTCCATACCGCAGATCCCCCTACGCCATTTGCGTAGCCTATCTTTTCAATGGGATCTTTCTAACGCTGGTATTTAGAGTCGTTTCTGAAGTGAGCGTTAGAGCTCTAACGACAAAATTCCAGCCGCCTGAAAATAGCAGGAGTTAAGAGCTTTCTGGCTAACGCCGGTTTATAAAGCTCTTAACTACTGTACCCTAAAGTACACTAACACCCATAAACTACCTATGTACCCCTAAACCGAGGCCCCCCCACATCGCCGACACTCGATTAAAATTTTTAACCCCTAATCTGCCGACCGCCACCTACGTTATATTTATGTACCCCTAATCTGCTGCCCCTAACCCCGCCGACCCCTGTATTATATTTATTAACCCCTAACCTGCCCCCCACAACGTCGCCGCCAGCTACTTAAAATAATTAACCCCTAATCTTCCGACCGCAAAGCGCCGCCACCTACGTTATCCCTATGTACCCCTAATCTGCTACCCCTAACACCGCCGACCCCTATATTATATTTATTAACCCCTAATCTGCCCCCCACAACGTCGCCGACACCTGCCTACACTTATTAACTCCTAATCTGCCGAGCGGACCTGAGCGCTACTATAATAAAGTTATTAACCCCTAACCAGCCTCACTAACCCTATCATAAATAGTATTAACCCCTAATCTGCCCTCCCTAACATCGCCGACACCTAACTTCAATTATTAACCCCTAATCTGCCGACCGGAGCTCACCGCTATTCTAATAAATGGATTAACCCCTAAAGCTAAGTCTAACCCTAACACTAACACCCCCCTAAGTTAAATATAATATTTATCTAACGAAATAAATTAACTCTTATTAAATAACTTATTCCTATTTAAAGCTAAATACTTACCTGTAAAATAAATCCTAATATAGCTACAATATAAATTATAATTATATTATAGCTATTTTAGGATTAATATTTATTTTACAGGCAACTTTGTAATTATTTTAACCAGGTACAATAGCTATTAAATAGTTAAGAACTATTTAATAGTTACCTAGTTAAAATAATAACAAATTTACCTGTAAAATAAATCCTAACCTAAGTTATAATTAAACCTAACACTACCCTATCAATAAAATAATTAAATAAACTACCTACAATTACCTACAATTAACCTAACACTACACTATCAATAAATTAATTAAACACAATTCCTACAAATAAATACAATTAAATAAACTAGCTAAAGTACAAAAAATAAAAAAGAACTAAGTTACAGAAAATAAAAAAATATTTACAAACATAAGAAAAATATTACAACAATTTTAAACTAATTACACCTACTCTAAGCCCCCTAATAAAATAACAAAGCCCCCCAAAATAAAAAATTCCCTACCCTATTCTAAATTAAAAAAGTTACAAGCTCTTTTACCTTACCAGCCCTGAAAAGGGCCCTTTGCGGGGCATGCCCCAAGAATTTCAGCTCTTTTGCCTGTAAAAAAAAACATACAATACCCCCCCCCAACATTACAACCCACCACCCACATACCCCTAATCTAACCCAAACCCCCCTTAAATAAACCTAACACTAATCCCCTGAAGATCTTCCTACCTTGTCTTCACCATCCAGGTATCACCGATCCGTCCTGGCTCCAAGATCTTCATCCAACCCAAGCGGGGGTTGGCGATCCATAATCCGGTCCAGAAGAGGCTCCAAAGTCTTCCTCCTATCCGGCAAGAAGAGGACATCCGGACCGGCAAACATCTTCTCCAAGCGGCATCTTCGATCTTCTTCCATCCGGAGCGAAGCGGCAGGATCCTGAAGACCTCCAGCGCGGAACATCCATCCGGACCGACGACTGAACGACGAATGACTGTTCCTTTAAGGGACGTCATCCAAGATGGCGTCCCTCGAATTCCGATTGGCTGATAGGATTCTATCAGCCAATCGGAATTAAGGTAGGAATTTTCTGATTGGCTGATGGAATCAGCCAATCAGAATCTAGTTCAATCCGATTGGCCGATCCAATCAGCCAATCAGATTGAGCTCGCATTCTATTGGCTGATCGGAACAGCCAATAGAATGCAAGCTCAATCTGATTGGCTGATTGGATCAGCCAATCGGATTGAACTTGATTCTGATTGGCTGATTCCATCAGCCAATCAGAAAATTCCTACCTTAATTCCGATTGGCTGATAGAATCCTATCAGCCAATCGGAATTCGAGGGACGCCATCTTGGATGACGTCCCTTAAAGGAACAGTCATTCGTCGTTCAGTCGTCGGTCCAGATGGATGTTCCGCGCTGGAGGTCTTCGGGATCCTGCCGCTTCGCTCCGGATGGAAGAAGATCGAAGATGCCGCTTGGAGAAGATGTTTGCCGGTCCGGATGTCCTCTTCTTGCCGGATAGGAGGAAGACTTTGGAGCCTCTTCTGGACCGGATTATGGATCGCCAACCCCCGCTTGGGTTGGATGAAGATCTTGGAGCCAGGACGGATCGGTGATACCTGGATGGTGAAGACAAGGTAGGAAGATCTTCAGGGGATTAGTGTTAGGTTTATTTAAGGGGGGTTTGGGTTAGATTAGGGGTATGTGGGTGGTGGGTTGTAATGTTGGGGGGGGGTATTGTATGTTTTTTTTTACAGGCAAAAGAGCTGAAATTCTTGGGGCATGCCCCGCAAAGGGCCCTGTTCAGGGCTGGTAAGGTAAAAGAGCTTGTAACTTTTTTAATTTAGAATAGGGTAGGGAATTTTTTATTTTGGGGGGCTTTGTTATTTTATTAGGGGGCTTAGAGTAGGTGTAATTAGTTTAAAATTGTTGTAATATTTTTCTTATGTTTGTAAATATTTTTTTATTTTCTGTAACTTAGTTCTTTTTTATTTTTTGTACTTTAGCTAGTTTATTTAATTGTATTTATTTGTAGGAATTGTGTTTAATTAATTTATTGATAGTGTAGTTTTAGGTTAATTGTAGGTAATTGTAGGTAGTTTATTTAATTATTTTATTGATAGGGTAGTGTTAGGTTTAATTATAACTTAGGTTAGGATTTATTTTACAGGTAAATTTGTTATTATTTTAACTAGGTAACTATTAAATAGTTCTTAACTATTTAATAGCTATTGTACCTGGTTAAAATAATTACAAAGTTGCCTGTAAAATAAATATTAATCCTAAAATAGCTATAATATAATTATAATTTATATTGTAGCTATATTAGGATTTATTTTACAGGTAAGTATTTAGCTTTAAATAGGAATAAGTTATTTAATAAGAGTTAATTTATTTCGTTAGATAAATATTATATTTAACTTAGGGGGGTGTTAGTGTTAGGGTTAGACTTAGCTTTAGGGGTTAATCCATTTATTAGAATAGCGGTGAGCTCCGATCGGAAGATTAGGGGTTAATAATTGAAGTTAGGGGTCGGCGATGTTAGGGAGGGCAGATTAGGGGTTAATACTATTTATGATAGGGTTAGTGAGGCGGATTAGGGGTTAATAACTTTATTATAGTAGCGCTCAGGTCCGCTCGGCAGATTAGGGGTTAATAAGTGTAGGCAGGTGTCGGCGACGTTGTGGGGGGCAGGTTAGGGGTTAATAAATATAATATAGGGGTCGGCGGTGTTAGGGGTAGCAGATTAGGGGTACATAGGGATAACGTAGGTTGCGGCGGTTTACGGAGCGGCAGATTAGGGGTTAAAAAAAATATGCAGGGGTCAGCGATAGCGGGGGCGGCAGATTAGGGGTTAATAAGTGTAAGGTTAGGGGTGTTTA
The DNA here is from genome assembly GCF_027579735.1 of Bombina bombina. Classification (NCBI taxonomy): domain Eukaryota; kingdom Metazoa; phylum Chordata; class Amphibia; order Anura; family Bombinatoridae; genus Bombina; species Bombina bombina. The sequence goes on along the minus strand of NC_069507.1, from coordinate 188,896,560 downwards.
GACTCGGGGTACATGTTAGAGTGTTAGGTGCAGACGTAGGAAGTGTTTCCCCATAGGAAACAATGGGGCTGCGTTAGGAGCTGAACGCTGCTTTTTTGCAGGTGTTAGGTTTTTTTACAGCTCAAACAGCCCCATTGTTTCCTATGGGAGAATCGTGCACGAGCACGTTTTTGAGGCCGGCCGCGTCCGTAAGCAACTCTGGTATCGAGAGTTGCATTTGCGGTAAAAATGCTCTACGCTCCTTTTTTGGAGCCTAACGCAGCATTTGTTTGAACTCTCGATACCAGAGTTAATTTTATGGTGCGGCCAGAAAAAAGCCCGCGGAGCGTTAACAGACCTTTTACCACCGAACTCCAAATCTAGGCCTTAGTGTTTGGGATATTAAGACAGTAGCCGTGACTTTCTTGTTTTATTTATTTATTGCCGGTCGCAATATTATAAGTTCTGAACGTGTTATACTTATAATATTGAGGCCGCACTGTAACAAACGTGTTATTAGTATAGAACACCTTTCTTACAGTGCGGTTACAACATTTTAAGTATAACAGTGAGCACTTATAATATTGTGACCACATTGTAACAAACGTGTTCTACAGTAATAATATATTTATCATGTTTTGTTTTTTATGAGAACGCAGATGAGTAACAATGTTGGCGGACTTTTGCTGAAGCTGTAATCCCTATTATTTACTATTCGAGACATAACTCCAGTTGTCAGAACAGAGAGGTTCAGCCCACTTTCTTGGAATATATTGCCAGACTGACAAGGCCAAAAGGACAATATCCCGTGGGTCTGACAATGTATTGATCATCAGGGCCTTAGAGAGAACAATTTAACATTAACATTTTATTACTTATCTCTACCAACCCCTATTGGCTATGTTTACACCTCTTTTATATAGCCAATACTTAAAGGGACAATTTACTCAAATTATCCCCTTTAATTTGTTCCCAATGATCCACTTTGCCTGCTGGAGTGTATTAAATTGTTTACTATTATTTTATTTACCCTTATAATGTCATTTGAAATAGTTAATTTAGCCTGTGGTATCCCCACCTATTCTGTAAGTTTCTGGCCTTAGGTCCAAGCTATAAATAAGCTGTGTCAACACAGCCAGCAGAAGAGATTACACTCCCAGTGGGGTATAGAATAGATAAGGTAATAACATGTTTATTTTCCATTGTTCTCTCCAAGTATTGGTCTTTGGTTTACTGACAGATATAAGATAAAGAAGAATGTATATATACACAATGTGATAAAATAATAAGATCTGATTATACCTACAAGTTTAACCCCTTTTATTAGCTTGTGGCTTCAAAACACAAAACCAGCTAATTCATATACACAAATAAACCTTAATAAGCAAATTCTCATACATTATATACTCTGCAGTTGGTAAAAAAAGTAATTGGAAACACATTAAGGGAAAAACAATTTACAGTATACTGTCCCTTTAAGTATAGAATTTTTTCACCATAGATAGGAGTAACACCGGCAAAATTAACTATTTCAAATGCTAAAATATAGGTAAATACACTCCAGCAAGTAAAATGGATCCCTGAGAACAAATTAAAAGGAGAGAAAATGTAGGGTCTGTTGTCCCTTTAATGAATCTAGTTCTCTGTGTCAGAAATTAAATTAAAAAATGTTTCTCAACTCTAGTCCCCACCCTTATGAGACCAATTCCAAATGATTTTGATGTCTGAGCACAGGTGATTCAATCACAACATTTGCGTCATGGGTTCACCCAAACATGTAAATATAGTGAAAATCTGTCAGAGGTAATTTATAACTTATAATCTTTTCTACTTTGAACACAAAGTGAATATTAACTTTGCAACACGGGCAGCATTTTGTGCCAATGATATTGTATTATTAGGTGACCTGACAACAGCAACTCGTTATTTATTCTTGGCATCAAATGACTAATAACATATCTGTATAATCATTGCAAAGTATAATCCATAAACAACCACAGTTATATGGTAATTACAGAAACAGACTACGAAATTAATGACTTGGTGCTTTAGCAGTTTTTTCTATTGGGTGATTCATACAACCCAGACTGTACCTTCACTCAGTGTCTGTGTTCTCCTTTCTTAGACATGTGGGGCAAGATTATATATGTGGCGGCGCCCACAAAAGCCGGCAATGCCGGTTTTTATGCGGATTTGGTATCACATATACAGCGCCGCATATAAATGAATAAATAAATTTCACCCGTCAGCCGCAATTTTTACTCCCATAAACTAACATAGAACCGCGTTGCAAATCGGTATCACATATATTTAGCGCAGGGACTTACGCAGCGAAAATATAGATATTTAACTACATTTTCACCTCGCCACACATAGGCAGGTGCAGCAAGCCTTGCGCTGAGTATGTGACCACCGTTACTGCCTGAAAATATTAACGAACACCTAATGCTTACGCAATATCTACCTGTCAACCGCAATCCCCCACCGCAATAACTAATAAACTATATTAACCCCTAATCCACCAACCCCTACATCGCAAAACATCTAATTAACCTATTAACCCCTAAACCACCATCACCCCACAACGCAATATACTTTAATAAACTATTAACCCCATATCCGCCATTCACCCATATCACAAAGAACCTATTAAAACTATTAACCCCTAAACCGACATCCCCCAATAACCTTAATTAACCTATTAACCCCTAATCCGCCAAACCCACACAACGCAATAATCCTAATTAAACTATTAACCCCTAAACCGCCAAACCCACACAACACAAATAACTAATTAAATTACTAAGCCCCCTAACCTGACGCCCCCTAAATTAACCCAAGTACCTAAATTAAAAAAAATACTGTTACAAACAATTAAAATAAAAAAGCTAACATTACTTAAAAATAAAAAAAACAAGATTAAAAAAATAAAGAAGTCTAACATTACAGAAAATAATAAAATTATCTCAAATAAAAAAAATTAAACCTTATCCCTATGAAAATAAAAGCCCCCTCAAAATAAAAACACCCCCTAATGTAATGCTAAACTACCAATAGCCCTCAGAGGGCTTTTTGTAGGGCATTGTCCTAAGTTAAACAGCTCTTTTGCATTTAAAAAAAATTCTAAGTCCCCCCTAAGGATAAAACCCCCCCACACACCAAACCCCCCATAATAAATAAACCTAACACTAAAAAAAACTAAACTACCCATTGCCCCTAAAGGGGCATTTGTATGAGCATTCAGCTCTTTTACTGCCCTTAAAATGACATTCAGCTCTTTTAAGAGTGCTCATTAAAACCCTAATCTAAAAAAAAGCAAAATCCAAAAATTAAAAAAAAAGCCTAAGTCTAAACCCCAGATAGGTACTCACCGTTCCTGAAGTCCGGCGCAGAAGTCTTCTTCCAAGCGGCGACCTCTTCTATCTTCTTCCAGGAACAAGCCGGCGTGAAGTGGAGGGTGGAACTGAAGACTGGTGACCGCGGAACTGAAGACCGGCGATGGCGGAGCTGAAGACTGGCGACTGCAGAGCCATGGAGCGGGGAGATCCTCTTTGTACGATCACCGCCGCACACTAAAGATTGAATTCAAGGTACGCATTTAAATATGGGGTACCTTGAATTCCTTTTGGCTGATTTGATTCTTCAAATTAAAATCAGCCAACTGGATGAGAGCTACTGAAATCCTATTGGCTGTTAGGGGGCTTAGTAATTTAATTAGTCATTTGCGTTGTGGGGGTTTGGCGGTTTAGGGGTTAATAGTTTTATTAGGATTATTGCGTTGTGTGGGTTTGGCGGATTAGGGGTTAATAGATTTATAAGGTTTGTTGCGATGTGGGTTAATGGCGGATTAGGGGTTAATAGTTTTAATAGGGACTTTGCGATGTGAGTTAATGGCGGATTGGGGTAATACTTTTATTAGGTAGTTTGCGATGTTGGGGTTGGCGGATTTAGGTGTTAATACATTTATTAGGTAGATCGCGATGTGTGTGAATGGTGGATTAGGGGTTAATAGTTTAATTAGGCATATTGCGTTGTGAGGGGTTGTCGATTTCGGGTTAATACTTTTATTATTAGTTCCAATGTGGGTTTGATGGCTGATATAGAGGTTATACGTGTCAGGTTTATTTTTGGGTGGGTTAGACTTTTATGGGAGATTTGACTTCTTTTTTTTTTTTTTAGGCGCCGGCAGTTTCTACAGTGCCGTAAGTCACTGGCGACTCCAGAAATGTACGCTTATTTCTGGACATCGCTAGTTTATCCGATTTACGGCACTTTATGAACTGCTGGCGGGTTTATGTAATACCCTGATGTACAAGGTGAAATTAAGGGTGGCGCGGGTTTCAGCACCGTATATGTAATCGACATTAAAGTAATTTTTTTAATTTATGAATAAAAATGATTTACTGCATTGCAGCAGATTTGCATGCAAAACAAATGTTTTTAAGTATTTGCAACTTTTTGTTAGGCAAAAATGTAATTGTATTGCAGGCTTAATAGCCTTTAAAATCTTCTTGATGTTTAACTTACTTCCTCTGATGTAGCCAATTAGGGAAAGATATAAACAAGCTCTTGCACATATCAACCAATCACTGCACACCACATATGAATGTCAGAATTATGCACTGTAGCCTTCTCTGGGGAGGGGCGAAAACACTTTAATATTCAGAATTACAAGAGAAGAAAAGAAAAAGGTTGCAATGAATTTTAATTTGTCTTTTTTCTTTTTTTGTTTTTTTAAATAATTCATATTTAAAAGGACCATGAAACCCCATTTTTTTTCTGAAAGAGCAATTGTAAACTACTTTCCAATTTTCTTCTGTTATCAAATTTGCTTTATTCTTTTGGTATCCTTTGTTGAAGGACCAGCAATGCATTACTAGGAGCTAGCTGAACACATTCATTGAGACAATTACAAGGGAAATGAATAGATGTGCAGCTAGCTCACCTCACAGTAGTACATTGCTGCTCCTGGGCTTACCTTTTGCATACTTTTCAACAAAGGATACTAAGAGAATGAAGCAAATTAGATAATAGATATAAAAAGGAAAGTTGTTTAAAATTAAATGCTCTATTTGGATCATTAAAGATTAATTTGTACTTCGCTGTCCCTTTAAGCATTTTACAAGGTTTAATGTCAGTTTATATTCAAAATACAACCTCTAAAATGACTGAGGAATTGAAGGGAGTCTAAAGTTAAAAACAGCTATTTTGTATGGTGGGGAAGGGGGATAAACATATTAATGAATTATGTCAACTTTTGATATAAAATATGTCTGAAAATTGTTCTGGTTCCACTTTTTCCCAAAGAGGCTCAGATTCTAAACTTAAAGTGAAGGTAAACTTTGGTGAATGAATCCCATTTTTTAAAAATACTATTAAAAACAGGGGCACTTTCATTCATCAAAGTTTACAAAGCAGCAGTTTTGTTAAAAAAATTACCTTTTTTTCTTTTCACTGCTACAGCAGCTTCCCCCACCTAGAGATCCTCTATTCCCACGTCAGCAATAACTAATCCGGCTTCCTCCAATCACAGCATAGCCTCAGGCAATGACTACCCTGGGGGTAGTCATTCACCAAAGTTTACCTTCACTTTAAAGGGACAGTCTACTCCAGGATTTTTATTGTTCAAAGATTATCCCTTTATTACCCATTCCGCAGTTTTGCATAACCAACGCAGTTATATTAAAACACTTTTTATCTCTGTGATTACATTAAGGGGCCGAATTACTAAACTGTTAGGCTTGGCAGAAATGTAAGTTAAGAACAGTATTGTCAATGGGTTTTCCGGTGATCATGATCAGAAAATGCTTCTGACTTCTAAATCATGAAATCCTTATTTCCTGAAAGCAACACAACATTGGTATTTACATTGTTAATCTTGTGGCATCTTAATTAAAAAAATCACATGAACATGGATAAAGACAAACAAAATGGCAATATTAAGGGTTTATTGATTACATCGCCTGTTGAAGGGCCTGTATGTTTGTTCATCCCTTTTAAAAGGACAGTAAACATCTTATTATTACAATGCATTTATTTTGCATTGCAATCGGATACTATGGGCCACATTACAAGTAATCCGCTATTTAGTGCTTTCGATCACTCGCAAAAAACGGTGGAAGTAAATTTTTAACACGCACGGATTAGCCTGTGTATTACAGGTTGATAGACGTGAGCAAAACCTGATGCACACTAACTTCAGGATTTCAGATGTAGTGACTAACGCATTCGCCCCATAAACTTCAATTGAGCGCATTATAAAAACCTAACACTTATTGCTCGCATGCTAACCCACACCGCATTAGACCTACAGCGTTAAACCCGACGGTAGTTATGCATATTTTACATTCCAATGTTCTTCACATAGAAGAAAATGTAGAACATTATTATTTTAATGCTTTTTTGTTGTGTTTGGTGCACAATCTTTTTTAAACCTAGGGCCTGATTTTGAAAAGCTCGCCGGCATGGAGAGAAATCATGCAAAATCTTTAGGATTTTTTTAGACCTAATATTGAAATGTTGTTTTCTCTTCTTCCCATACAAAACCATGTACAGTGAGATAAATAGCTTTCAAAATAACATTTGTGTTTCTAACAATTCTTTAGGGACCTCTCCATACTGACGAGATGTCTTAGATCATCTCACCTGAGCGGCGAGCTTTTGAATATCAGGCCCTCCGCCTTTATGCAAGGTCTTCAGTTGCGCTAATCTGATGTGCACAAATTTTGTTTGCACTCGAGGGAACTTCTTTACTTTCAACATTTAATGCGCCAGCAAGTTTGTACAGTTGCGATATTGTTTATCACAACTCACGCTAACAATTTAAAGGGACACTGTACCCAAAAAAATTCTTTCGTGATTCAGATAGAGCATGAAATTTTAAGCAAATTTCTAATTTACTCCTATTATCAAATTTTCTTCATCCTCTTGGTATCTTTATTTGAAATGCAAGAATGTAAATTTAGATGCCGGCCCATTTTTGGTGAACAACCTGGGTTGTCCTTGCTGATTGGTGGATAAATTCATCCACCAATAAAAAAGTGCTGTCCAGAGTACTGAAACCATAAAAAAGCTTAGATGCCTTCTTTTTCAAATAATGATAGCAAGAGAACGAAGAAAAATTGATAATAGGAGTAAATTAGAAAGTTGCTTAAAATTGCATGCTCTTTCTGAATTACAAAAGAAAAAATTTGGGTTCAGTGTCCCTTTAACACCAATTGTAATCTAGGCCTATATCAGCCATGTCTAAATGTTTTTTAAATCAAATTAACATCCTTTTTACAGCAATTATTTTTCAATTGTCAAACTCCACCCACAATTTGCCTTTACTTGGAGGAGCCAATCTGGGGTTTAATCTGCCGACAACAAGGCTAGTAAGATGTTAGTATAAAGTATATTATTTTGCAGCAGAGTAAGCCTTGAAAGGTCAGCAGGTGCATTTCAAGCTCTGAGAATTAGAAGTTGCTCAATTTTCAGAGCAAAATTACATGAAAGGGGGGACAATAAATTAATGAAATATATTGCAAAGTTGTTTCCTTATGCAAAACCAAATATTTTAGATACAAACGTCAAGTTGCTTACTGTCTCTTTAATACTCTTTAGTGATGGTAGCAGATGTTATATGTGCTATTAACTTGTTGTTCTCAAAGCCATAGGGATATATTTGTATGTCTCATTAAGGGGTTTGTACAGGGGCATTTGTGTTATTGATGTTGATATTTTGTATAGTGTACAAGGGCTTATTAGGATTTATTTGTTCTTTCATTGATTGGGCAGGTAGGGTTTGTATCTATTTGGTGATCTTGCTTCCTAATATCACCCAATATGGCTGGGGTTATGTCAGTGTGTTTCGTTTATGTGGAAAACAAATGCTACATCTGAAAACTTCTTAGTTACCTGGTAACTATGTCTGGGGTTAATTAAAGGGACAGTATACTATAAAATTGTTTTCCCTTAATGTGTTTCCAATTACTTTTTTACCAGCTGCAGAGTATAAAATGTATGAGATTTGCTTTTTTAATGTTTATTTGTGTATATAAATTAGCTAATTTTGTGTTTTGAAGCCACAACCTAATAAAATGGGTTGAGCTTGTAGGTATAATCAGATATCATTACTTTATCACATTGTGTACATATACCTGCTTCTTTAATTTTATATCTGTCCGTAAATTAATCACCAATACTTGGAGAGAACAATGGAAAATTAACATTTTATTACCTTATCTCTTCTATAACCCACTGGGAGTGTAATTTCTTCTGCTGGCTGTGTTAACAGGCCTTGGACTCGAGGCCAAAAACTTTCTGGATGGGTGAGATTTCCACAGGCTAAATAAACTATTTCAAATGCCAATATAAGGGTAATGAAAATGCTTGTAAACAATTTAATACACTCCAGCAGGTAAAGTGGATTATTGGGATTAAAGGGGATAAATGGATTAAAGGGGATAACTCAGAAATGGCCTTGAAAATGTGTTGATAATTATCAAGAATTTGGATTGTGATCAGAACAAACAGGAAAGGGCTATTTTCACAAAAAACATTAATGAAAAAGTTCTTCTGATAAATAATGAAAATGGCTGATTGTTATTGTGTTGCCATCGAAAAGGACTTACCTGCAGCCAATAACAGGCAGATAATAATCATTCAATAAATTGCGATTAAAATGTGATGTAATTTTGTCTATAAATTTCAATACATTTACAAACAAATTGAAAAGCTTCTACAGAGTTTTCTATCTTATCTCCTCTGCTGTTAGGAAAAGCTATTAATTCAGTGATTTAAGGAAACCATTAAGCAGCATAAGTTGGGAGAAAGTATTCTCAAATAAAAAAAAAAAGGATAAATGGAGTTTTGTTAAATAAATATACACATCAATCTAAAATAAATAAATCCAAGACTTGTGGCTAAATAAAAATATGTTAAGAGAAATCAGAAAAAAATGTAGGGTATTTAAATTATTCATAGAAAATAGTACAAGGTCAGCATTTCAAATATATAAGTAATGTAAATAATGCATTCAAAAAAGCAATCAGATTAGCCAAAACTGAAAATGAAAGATTAATTGCAAAAGATTCTAAGACAAACCATAAACTTTTTAAGTATTTAAAATAAGAAAAATATAGGTACATTAAAATGTGAGCAGGGAAGCATGCTTAAAGGGACAGTACACTGTAAAATTGTTTTTCCATAAATGTATTTTAAATGACTTTTTATACCAACTGCAGAGTATAAAATATTTGAGAAATTGCATTTTCGGGTTTATTTGTGTATATGAAGTAGCTGGTTTTGTGCTTTGAAACCACAGCCTATTACAATGGGTTGAGCTTCAGGTAATATCAGATCTCATTATGTTATCACTTTCATGTACACAGACTTGCTTCCTTATCTTATATTTGTCTGAAACACCAAAGTTCAATACATAGAGAGAACAATGGAAAATTATCACTTTATTACTTAACTATCATGCCCCCCACTGAGGGTTTAATCTCTTCTGCTGACTGTGTTTACTTAGGCTTGTCAATAGCGTATACGCCAGTATCAAAACTTTCAGTATAGGTTGGGAAACCACAAGCTAAATCAGCTATTTCAAATGCTGAAATATGAGTAAAGGAGCTACTTGCAACCAATTTAATACACTCTAGCAGGTAAAAGGGATCATTGGGAATAATTTAAAGGGAGAAAGTTTTTGAAGTGAACTGTCCCTTTAACGGTGACTAGGGGGAAGGATTAATTAGTAAAATGTCTATGCAGATGATACAAAGTTGCATAAGGTGACTAGGTTACAGCAGGATGTAAATGTTTTTCAAATTGATTTACAAAAATGAGAGGAAAGGGCTGGTAAATGGCAAATGAAATTTAATACTAATATCATACTAAAATATAAGGTTCCACATTTTAGATGCAAAATATTCAGGCTACCTATAATTTAAAAGGGACTAGACTTTGCAAATCAGGCAGAGAAAATGGATTTAGACGTATTAAAGTAAAGGTAAAGTTACCTTAGTCTTTATCCAGTATTCAGTTTATGGAGTCAAATAAATATAGGTTTCATTCATAATTTTTTTCAGCTCTGCGTAATAACCTAGTTATAAACTGTTTTAAGGCAATTTATTAAACATTAGTCAACCCGAAAATCTATATATTTTTATTATCTATTGATCACGTTTTTTTATTGTCCTATTGAAATGTAGGCCATTAGGCAACCGTCACTAGACGTCACCCGCCCACTTATTCAAGAGCGCATGCGCAATACATTTTTCTGTGGATTACACACTGTGCACGCTCCCGTTTTGCGCATGCGTTCTAGATCTAGGTAGGAATCCCTTAATACGTGGTAGGCAGCATCGGAGAGTAGCGCATGCGCAGTTTAATTCCAAATCATGAACACGCTGTTGAGAGCGGGTTGGACCGCTCTAGACGTCACAGCTCGCAGAACAGGGAAGTAGGGCTTGGGAAGAGTCGGCGGCCAAACGGTGAGAGAAAGTGAAATATATTTTTACAGATAAATATACATGTAAGAAAAAACAAAACTTGGCGAATACATTAAGGGACTATTGAGTAATGGTTGGTTAGCTGAAATACCGGATAAATTTACATTTACTTTAATAGATAAGCTAAGAATGAGTGTACAATGCAAAGCAACAGCTTCAAAGGCTACTAAGATACTAGCATGTATTAAAAGACATATTAATGCAAGGGAAGAAAGCATAATTCTGTCCCTGTATAAATCATCACCTTGTGTATGGAGTGCAGTTATGGGGACCAATTCTAGGACATTGCAGAATTATAAAAAGTTCAGAGAAGGGCCACAAAGAGAGGTTAGCCAAGTTGGGTCTGTTTTCTCTAGAAAATAAAGGCACTTGAGAGGTGATATGATTACTTTATTTAAATATATTCAAGGCCCATATACAGAGTTGATGGAATCACTGTTTATTCCAAGGCAATTGTTTGTGACATAAATTCACAGCTTAAAGGACCACTAAATACAGTAGAAGTGCATAATTAACAAGCACATAATAAAAAGACAATGCAATAACCCTTAGGGGTAAATTTATTAATGTGCGGACGGACATGATCTGATATAGCAGATCATGTCCCTCGCACATCGATAAATGCAGACAGAATACGCTCTCGGCATTTATTATTGACCAGCAGTTCTTGTGAACTGCTGGTGCAATAACCCCCCCCTGCAGATTTGCGGGGGGTGTCAATCAGCCTGATCGTATTCGATCGGGCGGATTGCTGTCTGCCACCTCAGAGGTGGCAGACGAGTTAAGGAGCAGCGGTCCCTTAATCCCCTAACTCTGAATATCAAATAAGTAGTAGATTCTTTTTCTGACCAATTCATTTTACCCCCATTTTTCGGCCCCCTGTATCATGTGACAGCCATCAGCCAATCACAGACTAGTATACGTAAATTTGAAACTCTCTTAAAACTGCATGCTTTTTCTGAATAAAAGTCTAATTTTGACTTTAGTGTCCTTTTAAGGCTAGAGGAAAGGAGATTTAACGCAACCGTTTTTTTACTGTAAGAGCAATCAAACTGTGGAACTCATTTCCTTAGGAGGCAGTGAATGCCAATACCTTAGAAACAATTAAAATGGCTTAAATACATTTCTGGCTAAAAACAGAATTCAGTGATATGATTGTGTTAAATGGGTCAACTTGATGAACTTGTCTTTTTTCAGCCTCATCTATTATGTTACTATGTTACTTATCAACAATTCTCTGTGCAGGATGTAGGAGGGTTATGGTTCTGAATTCCACAGAATGCAATTCAGCCTCCTGCAGAGGGGAGTAAAAACCAAATTACAGTAACAGGAACCAAAATAAATATTGAAAGTGTACTACAAATATTTTCACGATATATAACTTAAGGGCCACTAAAGTCAAAATGCAATTTAAAAACAACAACAACTTTCTAATATACTTCCATTACCAAAACATGCAGAATTTATTTTATATGCACACTTTCTGAGGATCCAGCTTCTACTGAAGTGCATAGGTTATTCATATATGCATTTTGTGATTGGCTGTCATATGAAACAGGGGGAGGGAAATTTGCCAGACATTATTCTACTACTCATATCAAACTCAAAGCAAGTCTGGTGACATTAAAACAAAGATCCCATTTGAGCCTATGGAAGCACACTCTTGTGAGTGCAAAGCTTCCATGCAATGCGAACGCAGTCGCGTTTGCATTGCACCTAACTTGTAATACTAGTGCACATTTGCGTGGGCTGGTATTACTAAGTTGAGCGGTAGCGATATTTTGCACTCAACTTGTATTCTGGCCCTATGTGGATTACTGTGGCATCTGGGTCCCCTGCTCTATTGCCCTTGATGCCTTTATAACTGCTGCACTCCATATCATTCTGACCATGGAATATTTTTTTTTCTAGGAAAATAAAGTTTCTGTTTTTGAGTCATGTTTAGAATCTGGTGATTTTTTTCATAAATATTAAAATTTTAAGTTTTTATCACTAGAAACCAAATAGTCACGTGAATGTATGATGTGCCCTATATAGAATCAGGTATATTATAGGCTAGACAAACAGAAACAAGACAATGAACTGCAAACCATTTGGTTATAGTTATATTTATCATTACATTAACAAGTAATATGTTATTTTCATGTAGTGCAACCACACTTGTCACAGACATGCACACTACCTGCAACCCATGTATGGTAAAAGACGTAAATTCTTAGTAAATATGTCAGATTAGTGTATCCAGCTCAGAAAACTAACAAAGATTTAGTTTATTTCTGTGCAAAAACTGAGCATGCAGAACTCATGACAGTTAAAGAAATATAGAACAGAGGACAAATAGAAATTGATTCAATACGATGCTGGGATCTGAGCACACAATAACATAAACATTGTGTGCGAAGGGGGACGTTTGTAATCAAAGTGTAATGTTGATAGATATTGAGAAAACAAATTGTGTGTATACACTATTTGCCAGACTTCTGCTATTGTTTATTCATAATCCAACTGAGCCATAGGGGCCGAATTATCAAGCTCAAAATGTATTGCAGGTCTTTGTATTTTGAAGAACGGATGTTACTGTGACGAATAAACCAATTTTATACCATGGAATCTGTCCCTATCAGCCAGTGACAAGTAGAGTTGCACTTTCTGCTTGTTTTACTTTACATTTATAAAGCTTTTACCTAACTCTTTAAAAAATAATATGTTTAACTTCTGCTCTTTCATAAACATGAAATAAAAAAGTTATATGTCCCTTTAAATGGCCGAAATTGTATTTAGCCAACAAGAATTTCTTATATTCTGATCGTTGAATTTTTAAACCATGTGATCTGTCCGGTTCCACAATTATGATACATTTTCAGAAATGCAGTTTGTGGTAACTCCTGTGTGTCTTATAGGAAGTGTGTGTCTTATGGACTTATGATAGTAGCGCCTCAGTGTTTTATAACTACCATTTAATAACTGAAAGCTATTGGTACAACTACAGTAACAGGTTACTATTCTCCATACTATTTTATTTCCCTCCCATACCTACAGCTCTCTTTAAAGACTTTATTTTATTTTTATTCATTACAGAATCCAGTTAGTAAAGTTCTGCATTTTATTCTGGGTGCCACCATCTTGTAGCTCACGTATTGTTATATCTTGTGACAGAAGCTGTACCTTTCACTTCAGTTTATCTCACATAATAGAGAGGGAAAGTGTTACATTTTTACAATGTATGCACAGTTTAGTAAAAGTTAAATAACAAATATAAGGTCCAAGATGGCAATATCAAGGTGTAGAGCTTGACTAATTGATAATTGTAAGGGGTTAAAATAAGAGAATGACTTTGAAGACAGTTGCAGGCACAGGATGATAAACAATAACTTGGTGAGTAGTAACTTGCCACTGTAGTTGTACCTATCAGTTTAATGTCCCTTTAAGTGTATATTACATAGTTGATTAGTAATGGGGTTGAAGTCAGGGTCATAGTGGGACCAAAAACAGGCTCATGCAGAGCAGCCTATTCCCCCTATTGTTATTTAAGTATACTGTACTAGTCTGATTTACAAACTTTTAACCCCGTCACGTCAACAATGTACCAAGAACGTTGTCAGCCGCCTCCCGTTTTGTCACTGGAAATAGCGTGATTTTGCCGCTGGCAGCGAGAAAAGCTACTAATTGCACAATCCCCATAGAAAGACCCTGTACGTCGCCGGTCTTTAAGGGGTTAAAATGTGTAGCATCCTTCTGCCCCTGTATTTAATCAATTGGTTGCCATAAAATAGTAAAAAAAAGTGAAATGTAATAATAATAACAAAAGAAGTTATTGAAGTTTATATTTAAATAAAATATAACTACGTATTGCTCATCAGCCTGTGTAATCCGAGTGTATTCAGAGTTACTCAACATAACAGGCACTTGAGCTGGGTAAAACTGGCCCTGACCTTGCTCACAGACTCGTGAATAAATGTGATACATAAAAAGCATATCAAGTGGGTAATCCTCAGTTCTTCAAAAAGAAGAAAAACAGAACATAGAGTAGTATTGTTTGATTATTAACAATTATAATGGCATGTGCAAATGTCTACTCACATATACCTGAGCTATCACCAGCTCAGGTATAACAGCAGTCCTGAGTACAAAGCTGTCAGGATCAGCTGAGTTGATATCTGGATGTTTTTTCACACACTCCCTTATCTCCGAGGAAAAGAAAATAAGATAATAGTGTAATATTGTTTTTACATCTAAAATTCCGGTATCAATACTTGAAATATTACTCACACTTTGTGGGAGCTGATATCAAGCTCCCCTTTTAGCACAGACCCGAATTATTAGGCTATCAGGTAAAGCCTTAACGAACCAAACTGGAACCACTTCCAATCAAGATTTTTTTAATATAAAATGTATAAAAATGTTAAAAACAAAAGTTACAATCTGGAAATAGTGGTCATTCGGGTTTACAGTGCAAAATTGTTACCATTTACAAGTTACACTCTGTTATTTTAGTAGGATGGCAACGGATTGCAACAGTGTATCCGTATTGTAGCCAAAGTCCTTACAGCATAACACCCTTCACTATGACGTATTTCTCAGATGCGTAAGCTCAGTCTCGATGTACGTTTCGCCACGCCCCTGTGGCTTTTTCAAGAGTGACTCATAGCGGTTCCTGGTATCCTTTTAAGGTTCGTCTTCATTCATTTAAGGTGGAAATGTCTTAAGATGGATTTATATATCATCCAATAATGTCCGTTTTTAGGAGCAAAAGATATCTTGTACTTATTTCAAGGAAAACACTCTATTTTAAACAATATATTTAAAACATATAAAAATAGAACGGAAGGTCATAAAATAAACCCTTTCAAGTTAAAAAGTGACACAATTCAAAATCTGCATTTAAACCAAATGGTATCATAGTGTTAAGTTTGAATATCCACTTCATTTCTAATTTTGTGAGTTCCTTCTCCCTATCAGATCCTCTCCAATGAATGTTTAATTTTCTAATTCCCATGAAAGATAAACTACTTGGATCTTTTCCATGTTTTTCTTTAAAATGTAGGGACACTGGATGTTTTACGGAGCCCTTTTTTATATTGTAAATATGTTCGTATATTCTGGTTTTTAGAAATCTAGTCATTTTCCCTATGTAAAATAGATTACATTTGCAGGACAAAAGATATATAACGAATTTACTGTTACATGTTATTAGTTGGTTAATATCATATTTTCTTTTTCCGTTAAGGAAGAAATCCACATTTTTTTTTGGCGATTGCCATTTTTGCAACCTGCACAGTCTCTGCAATATTTAAAACCTTTCATTTGTGTAAGCCAATTTTTTGGGACTTCATCCCTTATATAGCTTTTCGTTAAATGATCTTTAAGATTCATTGCTCAGTGAGGCAGGGAGAAGCAGGACAGCATTGCCCTGCATCATGCACAAATAATAATGCTGGCGACTCTGCAGTGCTAAGGCTACATCATTTTTACATGACGTGTTGGTTCAAGAGATGTCAGCACCAAGTTCTGATGGAAGGTCTGGTGAAGTTATGTGAGGTCCAGTTTAGCTTGATGGTACCCTTCAAGATAAGCACTTGTTTGTGGGTTAGTTATGTGTATTTGAGGGCCAGTGCTAATGAGTATGTCATTTATAGGTCCAGGAGGGTTACACAAGTGATGGCAGAGTGCTCTAAGGTTTAGGGCTTCTTTATTTCCTTAGTTAGATGTGTGTAAACGGTTACTATAGCATATCCTATCTGTGGCACCAGTTATATTCCATTTTGTACGAACCTTCATTTGCTATAGAGGCCTTGTGAAGAACCTGTCCTACAAGCCTTGGTATTGCCAGGAGAAGCCATTTTTTATCATATCTGACTACAGAAGACATTTTTGTTTTTGTTGTTGTTTTGTTTTTTTAATATGCCTTGATATAATTGTTTCTTAATTTATAAAATGCATAGATGGCACTGAGAGGACTTTGTAATTGAAATAGAGTAAAGAAAATATATCATTTGCTGAAGAGCATACCTAGGTTATAGACTTCATTGCACTTAACGGCAAAACACATTTACACCCCTTTGTCATCCTAGGTATGTTTTCCAACAGATGTTAATAAAACAAAGAAAAAACTTGATAATAAAAGAGAGACAGTGGGACAAGTTAATAGTAAAAAGTTTTTGCTTGCTCTAATCCGACACACACAAAAAGCCAAAGTTACAATATATGATTGTGTTAATGTATTCTCCCATAGACTTCAATAGAACACAAAATTGGGAAAAAAAACACCCAACAGGTAGAGCAAACCTGTTCGCTTTTTCTTAAGTGTGCTAACCCGACATGAAATATTAATATTTCACATTCCAATGTTCTTCACATAGCAGAATATGTTCTATTTATTCATAAGAATATATATATATATATATATATATATATATATATATATATATATATATATATATATATATATATTTATCAAGTTACTTATAAAAGAGAGATATAAGAGGTTAACTGTTACCTCCTGTAAAGGAAGGGAATTCAGCACTCTTCAAAACAATCTTATATTATTTAATTATAATCAAATCTGATTCAAGGGAATCTCTGTGTGACACAGGTATTAAAAGAAACAAAGTAAACCTACTGCACATATCTGAGTACAATGTAACCATATAGCTAAATCTAGCTTATATCCTAGGCCACAGATTGAACAGACATGAATAAGTGATATACAACAAGTGTCCAGCTATTGTACATAAAAAGATACAGAGCTAAATTGCTGCACATTGTTAACACTGCAGCCTGCAGCTCACTAAAAAGGGGCATCACATGTGTGTACTTTTTGCAGGTCCCACGTGTACTGTACACGTCCTGCACCATGCATGGCTCACTCACTACTAAATTTTTGCTGCCCGGCCGGAAATTGGACAGTAAAGTCCCACATGACATCATCTCTTACATCAGATTATGTGCATGTTGTGGATTTTGCAGCCGCACTGGCCAGCCGGCACCGGACCACTGTGTGCTTGACACACTAATATGTGACTCCAAGACAGTACAGAACCACAGTGAAAGCAGTCAGTGTGTGCGATGAAGGTGGCGTGGGCGGGGCTAAGGTAACCGGCGGCCCACCAGGCAAATTCCCGGTATGCCCTATGGTCAGTCCGGGCCTGATAGAGATAGATAGATAGACAGATAGATATAACTCCCAAACAAAAAGCACTCACCAGGTCTTCAATAAAAGTTTCCACAATTTATTTAAGCATAGTAACGTTTAGGAGAGATTATCCCCGTCTTCAGAGGCGGGAATAATCTCTCCGAAACATTACTATGCTTAAATAAATTGTGAAAACTTTTATTGAAGACCCGGTGAGTGCTTTCTGTTTGGGAGTTATGGACTGTATTTAAATGCATCCCGGGCAGCTGTAGGATATAAGAGTGTGTGCAGAGCCCTACGGAGGAATTATTATATATATATATATATATATATATATATATAGGGAGACCAAATACACACAGAGAGAAATGCACTCACAGGAACAAACAACCAGCTCAATACCATTGTTAGCCTGTTCTATGGCGATTTACCACCTGGGTGCAACTTCTTTTAGCCCAGCAATGCTTTTCACAGAGTAGAACTTTCCTGTAGTATATCAGTCTGATCCCGCCTATTACGGTCAGTCCAGCGCCAAAATACCAGGCAATTCCTCTCTGAACAAGGAACAAAGCAACCCCAGACGATCGTTTCAGCCTTCATTGGGCCTCGTCAGTGAGGTGTAGTAGTATTCCTCTAAGCACACTGAGCAAGGAGTCCACGTCTGGTTTCCCCTTTTTCCCATAGGGAGACCTAATACACACAGAGAGAAATGCACTCACAGGAACGAACAACCAGCTCAATACCATTGTTAGCCTGTTCTATGGTCATTTACCACCTGGGTGCAACTTCTTTTAGCCCAGCAATGCTTTTCACAGAGTAGAACTTTCCTGTAGTATATCAGTCTGATCCCGCCTATTACGGTCAGTCCAGTGCCGAAATACCAGGCAATTCCTCTCTGAACAAGGCAACCCCAGACGATCGGTTCGGCCTTCTTTGGGCCTCGTCAGTGAGGTGTAGCAGTATTCCTCTAAGCACACTGAGCAAGGAGTCCACATCTGGTTTCCCCTTTTTCCCATAGGGAGACCAAATACACACAGAAGGAAATGCACTCACAGGAACGAACAACCAGCTCAATTCCATTGTTAGCCTGTTCTATGGCGATTTACCACCTGGGTGCAACTTCTTTTAGCCCAGCAATGCTTTTCACAGAGAAGAACTTTCCTGTAGTATATCAGTCTGATCCCGCCTATTACGGTCAGTCCAGCGCCGAAACACCAGGCAATTCCTCTCTGAACAAGGAACAAAGCAACCCCAGACGATCGTTTCGTCCTTCATTGGACCTCGTCAGTGAGGTGTAGCAGTATTCCTCTAAGCACACTGAGCAAGGAGTCCACGTCTGGTTTCCCCTTTTCCCATAGGGAGACCAAATACACACAGAGAGAAATGCACTCACAGGAACGAACAACTGGCTCAATACCATTGTTAGCCTGTTCTATGGTGATTTACTACCTGGGTGCAACTTCTCTGTGTGTGTATATATATATATATATATATATATATATATATATACATACAAAAAATATGTGGATAAGCACTAAAAATAGATAATGACTAAAGGGGTATAAATTTAGAATAAAGTAATGCTCGAGACTGAGGTGTACTCCAGAAACAACACCTCAGAGAAATAATATAAATAAATATAGGTGTCTCCGCACTACCAAGCAGTTAATATACCAAATAAATGCAGTTTACCTATATATATCTTTGTAAACTGCATTTATTTGGTATATTAACTGCTTGGTAGTGCGGAGACACCTATATTTATTTATATATATATATATATATATATATATATATATATATATATATATATATATATATATATATATATCTATATATGTATAGATATATGTATGTATATATATATATATATATATATATATGTATATATATATATATATATTCCCCGATGTGAAGAACATTGGAGATGGGAAATATTTACCATACAAACACAGTTAAACACTTTATTAAATATGAATATTGCCTAAAAATTAGTTTACATGGTTTCAGCTACTTGACTGCAAGGGGCTCTAATGCACTGTCTATATATGTATACATATGTCGGTATGTGTTTATATGTGTATATGTTTGTAAATACATAAATACACATATAAATACATATGTATTCACATATATACATGTGGTGGATTCATGGAATAAACTTCCATTTGAGGTGGTAGACACAAAGGGGCATATTTATCAAGCTCCGAATGGAGCTTGATGCCCTGTCCTCCTGCTCTATATGCATGTATCTCTGTGTTAAAGCCCTTTGCAGCCTTTTTTCTAACATCTGAGACTTCGGGGCCTATCTATCAAGCTCCGATTGGAGCTTGATGCCCCGTGTTTCTGTCAAGCCTGCAGACTTGCCAGAAACAGCAGTTATGAAGCAGCGGTCACAAAGACCGCTGCCCCATAACCTGTCTGCCTGCTCTGAGCAGGTGGACAGACATCGCCGGAAATCAAACCGATTGAGTACGATCGGGTTGATTGACAACCCCCTGCTGACGGCCCATTGGCCGCGAGTCTGCAGGGGGCGACGTTGCACCAGCAGCTCTTGTGAGCTGCTGGTGCAATGCTGAATATGGCGAGCGTATTGCTCGCCGTATTCAGCGAGGTCTGGCGGACCTGATTTGCACTGTCGGATCAGGTCCTCCAGACCTTGATAAATAGAGGCCTTCATATCTTTGAGCCCTTTTGATTGCAACTTACAAAAAAAAAATGTTTTATTAGATGTGTTATTATGAGTGTAACTGTACATTTAAATGTATTTTTAATGTTTTTTGTGCAACTTTTTATTTGAGCGTAACAGTTAGCCATAGCTCTGAGGTTGCACTAACCTGACTCGTGTTAATTTCAATAAGCTTGAGCGAATGCGTTTACTTTCAATTTATTATTTATTATTTGTAATACGGGTTACTTCTGACACGCGCAAGCAGCCATGATAAACCCGATATATCTTGCATGTAGCTGTTAGCGCACCACTTGTAATCTAGCCTTTTGCCACTACCCTTATATTATTGCTTGCCTTTGCTTGCTTAAATTGAGTAAAGCTATTAAAATTTGGGATTACTCATTTTCCTTTTTATAACATTTTAATTTAAAATAAAGAACCATGGTGGTGCATTAAATTAGTCACTTTTAGATAGAGTCTTTCTGTATTTAGTGACTGGTAAATTGTACAAACATTTTCTTGGCAGACTAGATATTTTAAGTGTCTGTTTACAAATAGTAACGTTATACTAAGTTTAATGGCTTTTTCTGTTTTGCATTTGAGAAAATTAGAAAAAGAACAATCTACTTCTTTAACAATGGTTTAGTATTTCTGTTAGAATTCTATTTGTAGAATTCATCAAACCTCTTCATTCAAAACTGAATACAACTGATTACTCATTACATAAATAGCAGAAATGCAACAGGTAAAACAAGGCCAAATTCAAGTAACTTTATCTAGAACTTTCCTGTGGGAAAATTTTTAAATTCAATTAACATTATTGACACAGTAATACTTTTTTTTGACAAAAAGGTTAAAATACTTAAAGAAAAACAAAGATACGTTTATTTGTGGTATCAGATTTAGAAACCGAGCAAGATAATATATATATAGGGGCATATTTATCAATCTCCGTATGGAGCTATATGCCCTGTGTTTCTGGCTAGCCATCAGGCTCCATAACCTGTCCGCCTGCTCTGAGGCGGTGGACAGACATCGCCGGAAATCATCCCGAATACGATCGGGTTGATTGACACCCCTGCTAGCGGCAGGGGGCGGTATTGCGCCAGCAGTTCACAAGAAAACATTTTAAACTAATTACACCTAATCTAATAGCCCTATCAAAATAAAAAAAGCCCACCCAAATAAAAAAAAAAACCTAGCCTAAACTAAACTAAACTACCAATAGCCCTTAAAAGGGCCTTTTGTGGGGCATTGCCCCAAAGAAATCAGCTCTTTTACCTGTAAAAAAAATACAAACAACCCCCCCAACAGTAAAACCCACCACCCACACAGCCAACCCCCCAAATAAAACCCTAACTAAAAAAAACCTAAGCTCCCCATTGCCCTGAAAAGGGAATTTGGATGGGCATTGCCCTTAAAAGGGCATTTAGCTCTATTGCTGACCAAGCCCTAGCCTAAAAATAAAACCCACCCATTAAACCCTTAAAAAAAACCTAACACTTACAGTTTTGAAGAGCCGACATCCATTCTCAACGAAGCCGTGAGAAGTCCTCAACGAAGCGGCAAGAAGTCTTCAACGAAGCCGGGAGAAGTCTTCATCATAATAAATAATAAATTGAAGTCTTCACCCAGACGGCATCTTCTATCTTCATCCATCCGGCGCGGAGTGGCTCCATCTTCAAGACATCCGGCGTGGAGCATCCTCTTCTTACGACGACTCCTGACGAATTGAGGTTCCTTTAAATGACGTCATCCAAGATGGCGTCCCTTAGATTCCGTTAGTGTAACTCAGGTTAGGTTTTATTTTACAGGTAAATTTGTATTTATTTTAGCTAGGTAGTTAGTAAATAGTTAATAACTATTTAGTAACTATTCTACCTAGTTAAAATAAATACAAACTTACCTGTAAAATAAAAATAAACCCTAATCTAGATACAATGTAACTATTAGTTATATTGTAGCTAGCTTAGGGTTTATTTTACAGGTAAGTATTTAGTTTTAAATAGGAATTATTTATTTATTAATAGTATGTTATATTTAGATTTATTTTAATTATATTTAAGTTAGGGGGTGTTAGGGTTAGGGTTAGACTTAGGTTTAGGGGTTAATAAATTTAGTATAGTGGCGGCGACGTTGGGGGCGGCAGATTAGGGTTTAATAAATGTAGGTAGGTGGCGGCGATGTTAGGGGCGGCAGATTATGGGTTAATAACATTTAACTAGTGTTTGTGATGCGGGAGTGCAGCGGTTTAGGGGTTAATATGTTTATTATAGTGGCGTTAATAAGTGTAGGTAGGTTGCGGCGACATTGGGGGCTGTAGATTAGGGGTTAA
The DNA here is from genome assembly GCF_027579735.1 of Bombina bombina. Taxonomy (NCBI): domain Eukaryota; kingdom Metazoa; phylum Chordata; class Amphibia; order Anura; family Bombinatoridae; genus Bombina; species Bombina bombina. The sequence continues at coordinate 188,873,953 of NC_069507.1, read as the reverse complement.
TAAATATAATGTAGGTGTCTGTGATGTTGAGGGCAGCAGATTAGGGGTTAATAAGTATAATGTAGGTGGTGGCGATGTCCGGAGCGGCAGATTAGGGGTTAATAAGTATAATGTAGGGATTGGTGATGTTGGGGGCAGCAGACTAGGGGTTAATAAGTGTAAGATTAGGGGTGTATAGACTCGGGGTTCATGTTAGGGTGTAAACATAAATTTAGTTTCCCCATAGGAATCAATGGGGCTGCGTTACTGAGCTTTACGCTGCTTTTTTGCAGGTGTTAGGCTTTTTTTTAGCCGGCTCTCCCCATTGATGTCTATGGGGAAATCGTGCACGAGCACGTACAACCAGCTCACCGCTCACTTAAGCAGCGCTGGTATTGGAGTGTGGTATGGAGCACAGTTTTGATCTACGCTCACTTCTTGTCTTTTAACGCTGGGTTTATAAAAACCTGTAATACCAGCGCTGTAGGTAAGTGAGCGGTGACAATAATGTGCAAGTTAGCACCGCACCCCTCATAACGCAAAACTCGTAATCTAGCCGAATCTTTCTAAACGTTATAAGGAATGTCAAAAGGAGAATAATAGGCCTATTTATCAAAGGTCTTGTGGACCTGATCCGACAGTGCGGATCAGGTCCGCAAGACCTCGCTGAATGCGGAGAGCAATACGCATTCCGTATTCAGCATTGCACCAGCAGCCCCCTGCAGACTAGCAGGGAGGTATCAATTAACCCGATTGTACTTGATTGGGTTGAATTGTGGCGATTCCTGTCCACGTGCTCAGAGCAGGCGGACAGGGTTATGGAGCAGCGGTCTGAAGACTCGCCAGAAACACGGGCTCACAAGCTCCATCCGGAGCTTGATAAATGAGCCTCCAAGCATTAACATTTGAGATGGATTCTGTGAAACCAAATAAGTTTTCAGAAGTTGAACTATTGGGCAGATTTATCAAACAGTGAATGACTGTGGCGGTGCAAGTTCGCTCATTTGAGCCTGCAACCAAAATAACAGAAGCAGAAGTCTGGATTGCTGCTTCGTTACTTCTCCTCCACATCAGAGGCAACGGATTAAATTCACGATGGATCAAACGGTATTGATTGACAAGCCATGATCTCTGCAAAAAGGTTCAGTATTGAGTGTCTGCTTGTGCAATGATAAATATGGGTAGCAAACGCTGCCCGCTTACTGTGATCCTAGGTAGAAAAGTTCTGCGCATGCGAACCTTGTTCATGCAGAAAATGATAAATATGCCCCTACTTCTTGGGATCCTAGGTAGAAAGGTTCTGCGCATGCGAACCTTGTTCATGCAGAAAATGATAAATATGCCCCTACTGAAGTTGTATTTTTAGGAAGATCCACGGTAAGTGAGGTGAAGGCAGAACAGGAGTTCCCAAATCACAATATGTTCCTACATCACCAGTCTGCTTTCTCCTCAGCTTTGGGATATCCTATACGTCATTATTGTTCCAGAAGAAAGGAAAACAAGGCTGCCACTATTGTAGTTTTCTTCAAGTCTCTCCAGGGCAGTTTCCTTTCACTCTTTAAGTTTAGTTTTGGGTTAACTATCATCTGTACAGTATAAGTGCATATTCGTTATTATCAATGTCATTTTAAGCATTGTACTGAAATTAATGTCATTATCCCTCACTGAGTTCAACCTACATAGTCTGGGAAAGTTTTACGTGCCTTTACATAATGCAAATGTAGACACTTTATATAGAAATTCAACTAATTCATTTTTTTTGGAAGCATTATAAACCCATTTATATCCAGTTGTCTTTCCTAGCTACGGTCTTAAATAAAGCCAGATTTTTAGGGTTTCTAAAGTACAACGCAGGCTTTTCAGTACTTGTATTTATATATATACTGTATTCATCTTGAACAATCCTAAAAATCTCACCTGTTAGTGATTCCTGGGGATAGGAGTTGGAAAAGCTTGAAGCAGACAGGGGTTATATATGTTTTCTATCATCACAAGAGTTCACTTTCTCAGATCACCAAAAGACCAGTAGACACAGTAGAACAGCATAATTAATAAATGCATAATAAAAAGACATTGAAAATCACTTAGTTTAAATTTTTACGTGTGTTTTTGTGACGCATTTTAATATATATATATATTTTTAATATATATAGCTATTCAGATGATCAGAAATAGATACTAATGCCTAGATTTAGAGTTTTGTCGGTAAAGACCCGCGTAGCTAACGCTGCTTTTTTTTCCAGCGCACCCTTAAGACAACGCTGGTATTTAGAGTTGTCTGAGTGGCTGCGTTAGGCTCAGAAAAGGGAGCGTTGAGCATAATTTACCTTCCCTTCAACTCTCAATACCAGCGTTGCCTACGGTAGTGGTAAACTGGAAAAACGTGCTCGTGCACAATATCCCCATAGGAAACAATGGGGCTGAGCTGGCTGAAAAAAACCTAACACCTGCAAAAAAGCAGCGTTCAGCTCCTAACGCAGCCCCATTGTTTCCTATGGGGAAACACTTTCTAAGTCTACACCTAACACCCTAACATGAACCCCGAGTCTAAACACCCCTAACCTTACACTTATTAACCCCTAATCTGCTGCCCCCGCTATCGCTGACACCTGCATTTTATTATTAACCCCTAATCTGCCGATCCGGACACCACCGCAACCTACGTTATAGCTATGAACCCCTAATCTACTGCCCCTAACATTGCCGAAACCTATATTATATTTATTACCCCCTAATCTGCCCCCCCCCCCAAAGTCGCCGCCACCTACCTACACTTATTAACCCCTAATCTGCCGACCGGACATCGCCGCCACTATAATAAATGTATTAACCCCTAAACCGCTGCACTCCCGCCTCGCAAACACTATAATAAATTGTATTAACCCCTAATCTGCCGTCTCTAACATCGCCGCCACCTACCTACAATTATTAACCCCTAATCTCCCGCCCGCAATGTCGCCGCTACTATAATAAGTTATTAACCCCTAAACCTAAGTCTAACCCTAACTCTAACACCCCCCTAACATAAATATAATTTTAATTAAACAAAATAATATTCCTATAATATAATAAATGATTCCTATTTAAAACTAAATACCTATAAAATAAACCCTAATATAGCTACAATATAACTAATAGTTACATTGTAGCTATTTTAGGATTTATATTTATTTTACAGGCAACTTTTTATTTATTTTAACTAGGTACAATAGCTATTAAATAGTTAATAACTATTTAATAGCTACCTAGTTAAAATAATTACAAAATTACCTGTAAAATAAATCCTAACCTAAGTTACAAATACACTATCATTAAATAAATTACCTACAATTAGCTAAACTAAAATACAATTAAATAAACTAATCTATAATGCAAAAAAACAAAACACTAAATTACAAAAAATAAAAAAATATTACAAGAAGTTTAAACTAATTACACCTAATCTAAGCCCCCTAATAAAATAAAAAAGCCCCCCAAAATAAAAAAATGCCCTACCCTATTCTAAATTACAAAAGTAATCAGCTCTTTTACCAGCCCTTAAAAGGGCTTTTTGCGGGGCATTGCCCCAAAGTAATCAGCTCTTTTACCAGTAAAAAAAATACAACCCCCAACATTAAAACCCACCACCCACATACCCCTACTCTAACCCACCCAAACCCCCCTTAAAAAAACCTAACGCAAACCCCCTGAAGATCTCCCTACCTTGAGTCGTCTTCACCCAACCAAGCCGAAATCTTCATCCAAGGTGCGCAGAGGAGTTCCTTCATCCTGTAGAAATCTTCATCCAGGCGGCATCTCTGGAGCGGAGCCATCTTCCAAGGAGCCGACGCAGAGCCATCCTCTTCATCCGGAGTCTTCGTACACAATGACGGTACCTTTAAATGACGTCATCCAAGATGGCATCCCTTCAATTCCGATTGGCTGATAGGATTCTATCAGCCAATCGGAATTAAGGTAGGAAAAATCTTATTGGCTGATGCAATCAGCCAATCAGATTGAAGTTCAATCCGATTGGCTGATCCAAACAGCCAATCCTATTGAGCTTGCATTCTATTGGCTGATTGGAATCCTATCAGCCAATCCTATCAGCCAATCGGAAATTGAAGGGACGCCATCTTGGATGACGTCACTTAAAGGTACCGTCATTGTGTACGAAGACTCCGGATGAAGAGGATGGCTCCGCGTCGGCTCCTTGGAAGATGGCTCCGCTCCTCTCCGGATGGATGAAGATTGAAGACGCCGCCTGGATGAAGACTTCTACCAGATGAAGGACCTCCCCTGCGCACCTTGGATGAAGATTTTGGCCCGGTTGGTGGGTTTTAATGTTGGGGGGGGGGGTTGTATTTGTTTTACAGGTAAAAGAGCTGATTACTTTGGGGCAATGCCCCGCAAAAAGCTGATTACTTTTGTAATTTAGAATAGGGTAGGGCATTTTTTTATTTTGGGGGGCTTTTTTATTTTATTAGGGGGCTTAGATTAGGTGTAATTAGTTTAAACTTCTTGTAATATTTTTTTATTTTTTGTAATTTAGTGTTTGTTTTTTTTGTATTATAGATTAGTTATTTTAATTGTATTTTAGTTTAGCTAATTGTAGGTAATGTATTTAATTAATTAATGTGTAGTGTTAGGTGTATTTGTAACTTAGGTTAGGATTTATTTTACAGGTAATTTTGTACTTATTTTAACTAGGTAGCTATTAATTAGTTATTAACTATTTAATAGCGATTGTACCTAGTTAAAATAAATACAAAATTGCCTGTAAAATAAATATAAATCCTAAAATAGCTACAATGTAATTATTAGTTATATTGTATCTATATTAGGGTTTATTTTATAGGTAAGTATTTAGTTTTAAATAGGATTAATTTATTTAATTATAGGAATTGTCAGGATAGGTTAAGTCCAGAGTTAGACCCAAATGCTAGAATGAGGTTTGTAAACACCCTAGCACAGTGAGTATATACCAGGACCTGACCCTGCGACAGCTATAGTAAAATACTCACTGAAATAAACTGGAAGTTGGTACAGCAGGGTCAGGAGGAGAAACTTCGTGTAGATAGGGTTAACCGAAAAGAGTAATCAAACAAGCAATATCCAGCAACGTGTAATCAGGCAGGTAGGGTTAACCAGTAGAGTAATCAAGCAAGCAATGTCCAGCAACATGTAATCAGGCAGGTAGGGGTTAACCAGTAGAGTAATCAAGCAAGCAATGTCCAGCAACGTGTAATCAGGCAGGTAAGAGTTAACCAATAGAGTAATCAAGCAAGCAATGTCCAGCAACGTGTAATCAGGCAGGTAGGGGTTAACCAGTAGAGTAAACAAGCAAGCAATGTCCAGCAATGTGAAAACAGGCAGATAAGGATTAACCAATAGAATTGTCAAACAAGCAAAGTTCCAGCAACGTGTAATCAGGCAGTTTGGGGTTAACCAGTAGAATTGTCAAACAAGCAGTGTCCAGCAACAAGTAATCAGGCAGTTTGGGGTTAATCAGTAGAATTGTCAAACAAGCAGTGTCCAGCAACGAGTAATCAGGCAGTTTGGGGTTAATAAGAAGGATTATCAAACAAGCAAAGTCCAGTTAACAGGTATCAGGAAGATAGGGGTTAAGCAAGTTGAAGTTAAACAAGCCAAGAAGTTCAAAAAGTACTCACAAGCCGGTCAAGTAGAACAAACAGGCACCGAGGAGAGGAGACGCCGGAATAAGAAGACCTTCTGACGTCAGCAGAAGGGGCCGGTGCGACACAGGGTTGCCAGGCAACCAGGAAAGCGCTACCGAGCTGACACAAGCAGAAGGAAGGAAGTGATCAGCAGCTGAGCAGCTGAGCGATCGTGACAGTGCCCCCTCCTCAAGGACCCCTCCGGGGGACACGAACAGGCTTTGAAGGATTCTGGGCATGGAACTGTTTGATCAAAGCAGAGGCACGGACATGAGAATCAGGTTCCCAGGAACGTTCAGTGATGGGATATCCCTTCCAATGGACCAAATAATATAGACGTTACCCCGTAATCTGGAATCAAGAATTTGACTGATCTCAAATTCTGAAGTACCATCCACAAGGAACGGAGAGGGAACTTTACATTTGGTGGAAAACCGGTTGGTGACTGCTGGTTTAAGAAGAGATACATGAAAGACAGGGTGAATCTTCAAGTTGTCTGGTAAAGCCACCCTGTAGGCAGTAGAACATACCTTGGAAACAATCCTGAATGGTCCAATGTATTTAGGACCCAATTTAGCACAAGGTTGTTTGAGTCGAATGAATCTGGTGGAAATCCAAACCTTGTCTCCAGTCCGAAATGAGGGTGCCTTACGACGTTTGCAATCAGCAAATCGTTTATACTTTTGAGAAGAGAGAAGAATTTCCCGAATCTTCTTCCAGTGTTTACAAAGATTTCTCACTGTACGATCTGCTCCAGGAACTCCAGAACCTCCCGAAGACATAGGAAAAGTTCTAGGTACAAATCCATAGGCTGCCTTAAAAGGAGAAGTCTGTAAGGAAGAATTGAAACGGGAATTGTAAGCAAGTTCAGCTAAGGGAAGAAGTTGAGACCAATTGGAGTGCTGATGATTAACATAGTGTCTGAGATAGGATTCAAGAGATTGATTTACCCGCTCCGTTTGACCGTTGGACTGAGGGTGATGGGCAGTAGAAAGAGATACGGTAACTCCAAACTGTTTGCACAGAGATTTCCAAAACCTGGAGACAAATTGAACTCCTCGATCAGAAACTATGTCCAAAGGAAAACCATGTAATCTGGTGATATGGAGTATAAACAATTCAGCGAGTTTCTGGGCCGATGGTAATCCAGGTAATGGAACAAAATGAGCAGCTTTGGAAAATCTGTCTACCACAACCCATATGGTCTTGTTTCCGGCAGAATTAGGAAGATCTGTAATAAAGTCCATGGAAACATGACACCAGGGATAATACGGAACAGGCAGAGGTTGTAAGAGTCCAAGAGGTAAAGATGAAGACTGTTTATTAGAGGTACAGGAATGACAAGCTGCAACATAATCCTTGACATCTTTGCCCATGGAAGGCCACCAGACATGTTGTTTGAGTCTCCACAAAGTATTACGCACTCCTGGATGTCCAGACAGAACATTATCATGAGCCCAACGAAGAAGTTTGAGGCAGAATTATGTAGGTACAAACAAGATCCCAGGAGGTATGTTAAAGGATGAAGGAACAGAGGTTTGAGCAGACTGTAATGCTTGGAAAGGAAAAGTAGATAACTGAGCTAGAACTTTAGCAGGGCGGAGAATGGTTTCAGAATCCAAAACTGTAGAATCAGAGGCCAGAAATTGTCTAGATAAAGCGTCTGCTTTCGTATTCTTAGAACCAGGAATATAAGAGAGGACAAAATTAAATCTGGAAAAGAACAGAGCCCATCGGGCTTGACGTGAGTTGAGGAGTTTGGCAGTATGAAGATACAGAAGATTTTTATGATCCGTGAGAATAAGAAATGGTTAAATCGTGCCTTCAAGCCGATGTCTCCATTCTTCCAAAGCCATCTTAATAGCTAACAGTTCCTTGTTACCGACGTCATAATTCAATTCAGAAGTATTGAACTTCTTGGAGAAAAATCCCACAGGAAGGATCTTGCTAGTAACAGGATTTCGCTGAGATAGAACAGTCCCAGCAGCGATCAGAGAAGCATCCACTTCAAGGATGAATTGGAGACTCGGAACAGGATGGCAAAGAATGGGAGCCGAGGTAAATGCAGACTTCAGAGATTCAAATGCCTGTAAGGCTTTATCAGACCAATGCTTGCAATCCTGACCCTTCTTAGTAAGAGCTGTAAGGGGTGCCGAGATGTTAGCAAAGTCTTTTATGAATTTACGATAGTAATTGGCAAACCCCAGGAACCTTTGAAGAGATTTTAAGGAGGTTGGTCTAGGCCAATCTATAATAGCCGACAGTTTGTCAGAATCCATCTTGAATCCAGACGGTGAAATAATGTAACCCAGGAAATGAATAGATTCTTGATGAAAAGAGCACTTTTCAAGCTTGGCAAAGAGAGAATTTTCACGTAATCTCTGGAGTACTAGTGTAACATGATGAACGTGATCCTGTAAAGTCCGGGAGTAAATCAAAATATCATCAAGATAGATAATAATGAATTGATTAAGATAGTCTATGAATATTTCATTAACAAAATGTTGAAAAACTGCAGGGGCATTGCATAACCAAAAAGGCATAACTAAATATTCATAGTGCCCAAATCTAGTGTTGAAGGCAGTTTTCCACTCGTCCCCTTTACGAATTCTGACCAAATTATATGCCCCACGAAGATCCAATTTGGTAAAGATGGAAGCACCCTGGAGACGATCAAATAATTCGGGAATGAGAGGAAGTGGATAACAATTCTTGATTGTAATTTGATTAAGAGCACGATAGTCAATGCAAGGACGAAGACCTCCATCTTTTTTTTCCACAAAGAAAAAACCTGCTCCTACTGGAGAAGAAGAAGGGCGGATAAAACCTTGGGCCAAATTATCCTTGATATATTCCTCAAGTGAAACATTTTCTTGACGAGAAAGTGGATAAGTTTTACCCTTAGGTAGAGGTGCTCCAGGTAATAGATCAATGGGACAATCAAAGGTCCGGTGTGGAGGTAATACTTCAGCATCCTTTTTAGAAAAGACATCACAAAAAGAATGATAATGTTCAGGCAAGGAATCAGGAATGTCCAAAACCGCCACAACTGTACTAGAAGTTTTGGGAGTATTCTGAAGACACTGTTTGAAACAAGAAGGTCCCCAAGCAACAAGTTCTCCTCTAGACCAGGAAAAAACTGGATCATGTAGTTGAAGCCAAGGGAGTCCCAAAATGAGAGGAAACTGTGGAGAAGAAATGATGTCAAAACAAATGGTTTCGGAATGAAGTACTCCTACAGACATGAGAAGTGGTATCGTAGAATATTGAATGAAACCAGAACCTAAGGGTTGACCACTGACAGTAGTGACCTTAATAACTTGGCTCTTTGAAAGCAAAGGAATACGAAAGGCATTGACAAAGTCCGAATCCATAAACATTCCTGCAGCTCCAGAATCGATGAGTGCTTGAGCCCGAAATTTGGTGTTGCCAAAGCGGACAGTGACTGGAACAAACAGCTTGGGATTGAGGGTAGAAAAAGATCTTTGGCTTATCTCAGTCCCTCTTTCTGGAGTTAAGCCCTGGCTTTTACTGGACGAGTTGGACAATCTTTTAACATATGCCCCTTAATACCACAGTAAAGACAAAGTCCCAGATTACGTCTTCTGAGACGTTCAGCTTCAGATAATTTGATTGCACCAACCTCCATGGGTTCACTAGACTCAGATATAGACGTATTAGGAGTAGGAAGATTTGGTGAACGAGGCATAGGACGGAAAGCAGATCTGATAAAGGATCTTCTGTTATGGTCACGTTCATGGAGACGCTCAGAGTAACGAGCATCTAGCTTGATACATAAGTTGATAAGTTCTTCTAGAGAATCAGGAATATCCCTATAAACCAGTTCATCTTTCAAACGATCACAAAGACCTTTCCGAAACGCTGCACGCAGGGCCCCATGATTCCACATAGTTTCAGCAGCTAAAGTCCGGAATTCTATAGCGTATTGTGCTACAGAAAGAGATCCCTGTCTTAAATCTAAAAGTCCTGCTTCTGCAGCCGCTGATCTACCAGGTTTATCAAACACAGAAGATAATATGGATACAAAAGTGTCAATATCATGAAGCAAAGGATCATCCTTTTCCAACAGTGGAGAAACCCAAGCCAAGGCTTTACCCTTCATAAGAGAAATTAAAAAGGTGATCTTGGAGGAAGAGGAAACAAACATCTGAGGATTATTTCTGAAGTGAAGACGGCACTGATTAAGAAATCCACGACAGTCTTCAGGATTGCCGTCATATTTATCCGGTAGCGGAATTCTGGGAATAAACTGTTCTGCAGATTGTGGCGGATTAAATGCAGGGTTAGAACTGGCCGCAGGAACAACAGGTGTTGCAGAGACTTGTGAAGGTGGAGAGAGATTATGCAAAAGAGCAGTAATTTGATCCAATTTAGAATCCAGGGATTGCAGGTGTGCAGAGTGGGTTCCAAGAAGCTGTCCCTGTAGAGCCACAGCTCTGGATAACTCACCAGGGTCCATTATATGGCCTGTTTGTAATGTCAGGATAGGTTAAGTCCAGAGTTAGACCCAAATGCTAGAATGAGGTTTGTAAACACCCTAGCACAGTGAGTATATACCAGGACCTGACCCTGCGACAGCTATAGTAAAATACTCACTGAAATAAACTGGAAGTTGGTACAGCAGGGTCAGGAGGAGAAACTTCGTGTAGATAGGGTTAACCGAAAAGAGTAATCAAACAAGCAATATCCAGCAACGTGTAATCAGGCAGGTAGGGGTTAACCAGTAGAGTAATCAAGCAAGCAATGTCCAGCAACATGTAATCAGGCAGGTAGGGGTTAACCAGTAGAGTAATCAAGCAAGCAATGTCCAGCAACGTGTAATCAGGCAGGTAAGAGTTAACCAATAGAGTAATCAAGCAAGCAATGTCCAGCAACGTGTAATCAGGCAGGTAGGGGTTAACCAATAGAATTGTCAAACAAGCAAAGTTCCAGCAACGTGTAATCAGGCAGTTTGGGGTTAACCAGTAGAATTGTCAAACAAGCAGTGTCCAGCAACGAGTAATCAGGCAGTTTGGGGTTAATCAGTAGAATTGTCAAACAAGCAGTGTCCAGCAACGAGTAATCAGGCAGTTTGGGGTTAATCAGAAGGATTATCAAACAAGCAAAGTCCAGTTAACAGGTATCAGGAAGATAGGGGTTAAGCAAGTTGAAGTTAAACAAGCCAAGAAGTTCAAAAAGTACTCACAAGCCGGTCAAGTAGAACAAACAGGCACAGAGGAGAGGAGACGCCGGAATAAGAAGACCTTCTGACGTCAGCAGAAGGGGCCGGTGCGACACAGGGTTGCCAGGCAACCAGGGAAGCGCTACCGTGCCGACACAAGCAGAAGGAAGGAAGCGATCAGCAGCTGAGCAGCTGAGAGATCGTGACAGGAATATTATTTAGTTTAATTTAAATTATATTTAAGTTAGGGGGGTGTTAGGGTTAGACTTTGGTTTAGGGGTTAATAACTTTATTATAGTAGCAGCGATGTTGCGGGCGGGAGATTAGGGGTTAATAATTGTAGGTAGGTGGCTGCGATGTTAGGGAGGGCAGATTAGGGGTTAATACAATTTATTATAGTGTTTGCGAGGCGGGAGTGCAGCGGTTTAGGGGTTAATATATTTATTATAGTGATGGCGAGGTCCGGTCGGCAGATTAGGGGTTAATAAGTGTATGTAAGGTAGCGGCGACGTTGGGGGCAGATTAGGGGGTAATAAATATAATATAGGTGTCGGCGATGTTAGGGGCAGCAGATTAGGGGTTCATAGCTATAATGTAGGTGGCGGCGGTGTCTGATCGGCAGATTAGGGGTTAAAACATTTTATTAGAGGGTTGGCAATGTGGGGGGACCTCGGTTTAGGGGTACATAGGTAGTTTATGGGTGTTAGTGTACTTTGTAGCACAGTAGTTATGAGCTTTATGTTCCGGCGTTAGCCCATAAAGCTCTTAACTACTGACTTTTTTTGGTGGTAGGAGTCTTGTCGGTAGAGGCTCTACCGCTCACTTCTTCCAAGACTCCAAATACCAGCGTTAGGCAAATCCCATAGAAAAGATAGGATACGCAATTGACGTAAGGGGATCTGCGGTAGCCTGGAGTCGCAGAAAGGAAGTGAGCGGTAGACCCTTTCCTGGCTAACTCTAAATACCAACGGGCGGTAAAAAGCAGCGTTAGGACCCCTTAACGCTTCTTTTGACGGCTAACGCCAAACTCTAAATCTAGGCCTAAGTGTTTTTAATTCTTAACTTTTAATATTGTTATTTCATATATGTGTATAACTAACAATTGTTAAACACGTAAACAGAGGTGATTTGTAGGTAGTGTGGAGGCGGTCCCTAAGTTCAATCCCCTAGTGTATAAGAAGGTACCGCTTACCTGCACTCCTATCTTTGACAAAGCGCCAGAAGGGCGTGAAACGAATCAGATGACATCACCTTCCGTTAGCACCTACGCTCCCTGCTAATTGCCATGTTTCCATACTGCTGTGAGTCTTATATCCGTCTTCAATAAAGGTATGCGATTGTATTGATTCTCCGTAGCAGTGTTTCATGCGCCTTTACAAGTTTGTGATTTCCTCACCTGGCTGCACCTATTGGGGGATTTTGTTTCTGGATTATATATGTTGACTTCTATCTCTAAGTTTGGCAGTAATTTTTTGCTCTGGGAGAGACGCCAAAGCTGCCCCTGGTAAATGCCGGAACTTCCACTTTTGTTACCTGTGCCCTAACTTTATGCCTTTATTTTGTGATTATAGACTGTTCTAGCCCTAATGTTGACTGACTACCATAACTGGCAACTCCCCAAATTAATTATTTTTTAAGAAATATTAACAATCAATAACTGTTATGAAGACAGAATGAATCTTATGTGCATATTAGGAGCTTTCATCATCAACAGTATATGTGTGATTATGCCACTAGTATGCCAAACTCAAGGAATTACCATTTCTAATTTTAATGCCATAAAAAACTAATCAAATCGTAATTCTTAGAGAAATGGTGATTATTTATCCTGATTTTATAACCATGGGGAGACTAGAACAGGAACTGAGCACATTTTTTATTACTTCTATCTCAGGTCAAGCAGCTTATATGCAAAATTAAATTTAATACCAGTTAATCAAGTCATATCAGACTTAGCCCATAATTGTCCTTAGCCTGCCATGCTAGCATGACAACCATAGTGCTGATAAAGCATTGAGTTGCAGCTAATGACAACAAACAGATATAATAACAGTATTCTTAGGAAGTAAAGCACACAGTGAAAGTATCCACTAAAGCAATATTTTATTCTGAAATAGATGTTCTCTTTTTTGTGTGTTTCCTGCTGGCACAATGCATGGGTTTAAATAGAATGATATTGCAAATTGTTTTCTGGTTGGCATAGAAACTGTGTAAGCAAATTCCTGTATGAAAAAAAAAATTAACAACACAAATTTTAAAGGAAAATGCCAATTCTTTCAAGGATTATAAGTAGTGGAAAAACACAGTTTAATTTGGGATACTTAAAAAGGCTTAATCATATCCATGTACGGTTGGGCTGGCAGCCATGTGATGTTTAAAGAATAGATTACACATGTTGGAACATTTTAAACTGAATAGAGTTTGAAGTGTTTGCTTATTTTTTCTAATTTATTTAAATAATTACACTAAAACAAACAATATTAGTGTGTAATTTTAGTGTAATAAATTCCAATTTCCTGTGCTTTCTGGGATGAAGCTATGAAAAAATATGCCATATTATATGAGAAAAAAACTAAAAATTAGACCATTTGTATTCACAGACACACAAGAAAAAATATTGAGACTGACTTTGTATAACCTCTACCCAAGCAATTATTATGGATAAGTGATGATAACATTTACAGATGGAGAGATAATTAGATGAGACTGGACAATAAAATATGTTTTTAAAAAAGTAAACATGGAAATGCTAGAAAATTTTAATGTTATTTTTAACAAAAAAAAAAAAAATAGAAAAGTCAAAATATCTCTTAGGCCAATAAAAATCCTTTTTGAAGTGCTTTCAACTTTTTAGCTATGAATCATTTTCGCAATCAAAGCCATGATGACACAATCCTCAAATTCTTAGGGAAAATTGAAAAGGACACTAAAGTACTAGATGTATTTCCAGAAGCTTTTTGTGATGATAAACTTAACTTTCTGGATGAAGACATACAGCCCGCCCGCCCTAATTCACTTGTTAGAGTGCATGCGCTCTGAAACCCTCGCATGTGCAATACTAACCTTCCAGGCAGAGAAATGTAAGCAGTGGATGCCAAAGCATATGTTATTGTAATTCGCTGTTTTTATTACTCTGCCTGGAAGGTGAGTATTGTGCATGTGCGGTTTTCAGGGAGTGCGTACTATCCTAAATGGTCTTCATCTGGTTGGCTATAAATAGGAAGGAAAAATGCTGCAGGCTTGGGGGTTGCAGAGAGAGCAGTTCCAACCCGAAAATTAAAAGTTAAATTTAAGATAAAAATATTTCATATAATGTAAAGATAGAGTTAAAGGAATACAGAACCCAAATTTACTCCTAATATCATATTTTCTTTGTTCTTTTGGTATCTTTATTTAAAAAAAGCAGGAATATAAGCTTACGAGCCAGTTCATTTTTGGTTCAGCACCCTGGATAGCGCTTGCTGATTGGTGGCTACATTTACCCACCAATCAGCAAGCACTACCCAGGTTCTGAACCAAAGATGGGCCGGCTCGTAAGCTTATATTCCTGCTTTTTAAATAAAGATACCAAGAGAATTAAGAAAAATTGATAATAGGAGTAAATTAGAATGTTGCTTAAAATTGCATGTTCTTTCTGAATCATTAAATAAAAAGTTTGGGTTCAGTATCCCTTTAAGAGTTAAAGCATAACTTATCAGTATAAGATTATACAATTTTTACTTTTACTATCCCATTAAATTACAGGAAAAGGGCAAAATAAATTAGAAACGTATACTGCTTTTTTACTATGTGCAATAAATTAGTTCATGTTTCATGTCTCTTTATCTCCTTAGATCTTAATGGCAATGTTTTGATTAGTGAACATTAAAAGCTGCAATTTAGGGGATGCCATAGTATCACAGGGTTTATATGACTTCACATGAGACCTTTGTTATAATTAGTCTTATGGAGCTGGTTCACTAAGTGTAGCTATATATATATATATATATATATATATATATATATATATATATATAGATAGAGAGAGAGAGAGAGAGAGAGAGAGAGAGAGAGAGAGAGAGAATATAACTCATATAAACCATTTACAAATCCCACAGAAACTCTCCGATTATACTGTTTCCAATGCAGCAAGGGATTCTGGGTAAAACATGCAAATGAGGTTCACAATGACTCACCTTTTTACTTTTAGCCTGCTTTTTAAGGCAGGCTTCCCTTTATGCCATAGCATCGCCGTATTACACAGCTTTTACGCTTAGCTAGGGTTAGTACTGTGATGTAATTAATAAACTCACACATTTTTTGGATTATGAAATTTAGAGATTAAACATACAGATAATTATTTTGTGTTGTTCTCAGGAGTAAATTCTGACCTTGAGGGGTATTAATAGCAGAAGCATTTTTGAATTATGATCACTGTAAAATTACAATGACAATTCAGAAATTGTTATCTGCTGAAAGCAAGCGCCATTTTGTGTTCAACCCCTTAGTTGCCTGTGCGCATATTAATTCATCTTGGATATTTTTTTTTACAGACATGAGGCTAAAATGGAGAAAAAGAACAGTAGCGCAAGGGGCTGATCTAAGAGTAGTATAGTTAATAAATGTGTTTAATAAACACTTGTACAAAAATTCACTCACACTTTTCACCCTCAAACATATGAGGTATGATGCAGGCACAATAGTAAGGGGACCAACAGTTTGGCTCAGTACGAACCCTTGGTGTTTGTGTCTTTTTTCGGATCTCCTTCCGTCAGCGCCAAAGCTGCAAGCAGAGCTGTGCTGATATCTTCGGTTTGTCCGTACTCACTCACAAGGGTTAGTGTTCAACAGACCAATGTCTTAATACCACAATGTCCTCTTACATGCAAGTCCAAAAATGAAATACAACGCTGTTCACAAGAAATCAGACTCTCACAAGCACTCACAAGCCGGCTAGAGTGCTGTGGGTCTGATCGCTCCAAGCGTGCGTCAATGTGGACGTGGCCTAATGCGTTTCATGGAGCTCCTCCCCACTTTGTCAGAGGCATGCCCACATACCTAGAACGTAGCTATTTAAACAATTCCCCCAGCACCTAGATAACGGAGTTAAGGGCCAATTAACCTACATGAAAGACATACCAAAACGATCCTCTCTATCAAATGACTTTCCTAACACTGACTGCCATATTCGTATATCAGTGTGAGAGACATGTATTACTTTCGTCTACAGACTTCTCGTGTGTCTTTTCCCTTCATTGCCTCAATATAGGTATCTTACTATCTGTGTTTCTAATTATTCCATTGAATTACACATGGACAATACATGAAAAACCTAAAAACATCATGAAATACATAGAAAAAATTTAAAAATATATATATATGAAAACGTATTATTTAATTAATTAGTACTTGATACAATCTGTATATATACATATCTATCTATACACTGTATCCAATAAAATATACATATAATATTTCATTAAAACCAACATATCTATAAATATACACCTACTGATCACATTAAAAAAGATATTAAAATATGCAATCTTATAGTTTTATAATTATTACATCTTTCTTATTTAATATTTCTACACCATTACTTATCGTATCCCTTTGTATTATTTTATTGTATAGAAACTCCCCTTTCGTTTTTATTTTTATATTTATTTTTTATCTTTATTGTTGTTCTTATATTTTTATACCATATAACCTAGAAACCACTTTTAGATTGAATATTATCTTACTTGGGAGTAGATGGCTATGTATACAAAATACATCTAAAACTTATCCAAAAGAGATATACAATTGTTTGAACATAAAATTCAAACATGATTTTGGAGACATACACTAGGACTCAATGAAGGCTACTAAATCCACCTCTCTGTTCATTCCATATGGTTCAAGAGTACCCAAAGTATGAATCCAATATGTCTCCATTTGTCTCAAATACCTTAGGCGATCACCACCTCTTTCTTTTCTCTTTATGTGTTTGATTTCTTTTATTTTTAAATCTCTACTATCTTTCCCATGCACTTCTAAAAAATGGGCTGATACTCCATGGGTAGTAAGTCCTATATCTATATTTCTAAGATGTTCAGTTAACCTATACTTCACTTTCCTTTTCGTTCTTCCCACGTACTTTTTCCCACATGAACACTCCAAGAGGTAAACAACATAGTTAGATTTACAATTCATTAATTCCTGTATATCATGTCTTTTACCATCTTTGCTTTAGTAAAATGTTTATTTTCAGGGTGCATGCGTGTGCAGCAAGTACACCCTCCTCTTCCACATTTAAAAAAACCTTTGGTGTGTTGTTTCAACCAATTAGAGCCACCCTCTTTTTTCCTAAGTTTACTTGGGGCCACCATGTTTTTTATTATTATATTATTATTATTATAGAGGATCGTTTTGGTATGTCTTTCATGTAGGTTAATTGTCCCTTAACTCCGTTATCTAGGTGCTGGGGGAATTGTATAAATAGCTACGTTCTAGGTATGTGGGCATGCCTCTGACGAAGTGGGGAGGAGCCCCATGAAACGCATTAGGCCACGTCCACATTGACGCACGCTTGGAGCGATCAGACCCACAGCACTCTAGCCGGCTTGTGAGTGCTTGTGAGAGTCTGATTTCTTGTGAACAGCGTTGTATTTCTTTTTTTGGACTTGCATGTAAGAGGACATTGTGGTATTAAGACATTGGTCTGTTGAACACTAACCCTTGTGAGTGACTACGGACAAACCGAAGATATCAGCACAGCTCTGCTTGGAGCTTTGGCGCTGACGGAAGGAGATCCGAAAAAAGACACAATTACCAAGGGTTCGTACTGAGCCAAACTGTTGGTCCCCTTACTATTGTGCCTGCATCATACCTCATATGTTTGAGAGTGAAAAGTGTGAGTGAATTTTTGTACAAGCGTTTATTAAACACATTTGTTAACTATACTACTCTTAGATCAGTCCCTTGTGCTCCTGTTCTTTTTCTCTGTTTGTTTGTTATCCAGCACCACCACATCCTGCCGGTGTGTTTACACAGGAGCTGCAGTGTGGACTGAATGAAAGATGATTGGATATCTATGAATACTGCATATCCTTTTTAATGGGTGCTATTAAGTATTAGCAATTGGACACCTATATATGTATAAAATTGTTTTTGGATATGTGTGGATATAAATGTACATATATTAATTGAGAGGAAGAACTTTTTGCTCTATATACATTGGTAAATATCAACCTGTTTTTGCATATTTTTATAACATTTTTTCTTTACATTTTTATTGCATATTACACATTACATATCATTATATAATTTATGTACCACGAGTGGCGCTCTTTTATAAGCAGATTCTAGGGTCTTGCTTTTTTCAGTATGAGGCTAAAATGGATAGTAAACTGTATATTTTTAGATAATTGTACAGTATGTGGACAATATAGCCCTCCTGTTTGGTACTGTATATTTTTTTACCATATCACAGGGTTGTTCACAAATCACGGCCCACTTAAAGGGACACTGAACCCAATTTTTTTCTTAAGCGATTCAGATAGAGCATACAATTTTAAGCAACTTTCTAATTTACTCCTATTATAAATTTTTCTTTGTTCTCTTGCTATCTTTATTTGAAAAAGAAGGCATCTAAGATTTGTTGGTTCAGAACTCTGGACAGCACTTTTCTATTGGTGGATAAATTTATTTATTTTTTATTTATTTGTAAACAAGCTTTATTAAGTCAAATTTTGAATGGGCAGGACAAGTAATTATCTCAATACACAGATAACAGTTTGCACAGGATCAACACTATTCACCAGTCGCTACAAAGAGTGGCTTTACATTCGGTATGGAAGAACAGCATAACAATCAAGTTTACCATGTCTCCGGTAACATATAGACAAGTGCATTGTATACATTTGAATCCGCCGTATCATTATAATAGCCTGTTTTATTTTTAACATTTTCAACAGGATTTTGTACATTACAGTTATATAGTTAGTATCGAGTGCCACCTTAAAGTAAGATAAGGGTGAAGAATTAGGAATTAAGAAAAGGAAAAAAGAAGTATGAGGAGGGGGGAGGGGGAAAGGGAGATTTTAAATTGGGGATTCTCTCCAGGATGCCAACATCATTTTGTGTGTGCCAATTTGTTTAGTCTTGTAGTAATGGAATCTTTCTAAAACTAGTAACTCATCAACTGAAGTGGCCCATTCCTCCACTGTGGGAATGACCCCCGACTTCCATCTGCGAGGGATGAGTTTCTGAGCTCCAATAAGCATTAGTAGGAGTAAGGCCTGTACATGTGGTTCTTTTATTTTAGGCAATTGAAAGAGGAGGATCGCCTCTGGGGTATGTGGGATGGCAACTTGTATCTTGTCTGAGATGAGGGTTGTTACCCCAAGCCAGAATTCTCTCAGTCCAGGGCAAGACCACCAAATGTGAAGGAGCTTTCCCTGCTCCCCGCAGCCTCTCCAACACAAAGGACTCGCCGACAGGGAAAAACTTGTGTATCCTCGTCTGCGTTAGATTCCATCTGCAGGTAAGTTTCAGATGTATTTCCTGGACGTAAGCCGAGACGGATGAGCGTTTCGCTAATTTAAAGGATTTGAGCCAGGCTTCTTGATCTATGTCCCTGCCCAGGTCTCTTTGCCAGGCCAGTGTTTATGTGGGTAACTGGGTATCTGGGGGTAGGAGTAACAGTCTATATATCAGTGAAACTAGATGCCTCTGGGGTTTAACCGATGTGCAAAGAAGCTTGAATGCAGTAAGTTCCCTAGCAAACTGTTCTTTATGTCTTTGGTATGATAGGTAATGAGATAGCTGATTGTATCTCAGCCAAGATGAAAACACAATCCCAAACTTCTCTGACATACGTTATTGTGTATATAGTTTGCCTCCCTCTATAGCAAAGTTTAGCGAGCCAGCCCTGAGGCTGTATGGCTCACTCACACGTGATCCTAGCTGAGAGTACGGTAACTCCGGGTTTTCTACAATGGGCATAAGTGGAGAGTATCTAGTAGATAGGTGCGTGGTAGTATGTACAGTTCTAACCCATTCTCGTAGCACTTCTGCTGTGGTGCAAGGGGGGAGAAGTCCAGGCTAATGTGCTCAGGTTCTTTAGGTGGAGAACTTGTTCGTCTAAGCGCACCCATGCTTTGTTAGTGGTATTTTGAGACCACTCTACTAATCTCTGTAGGAGAATTGCTCTCCTATATTTGGCCAAATCGGGGAAACCTAAAACCCCTCTATCTCAAGGTAGGTACATAGTTTTCTTAGGGATTCGCGGCCTTGTGCCCAACCAGACAAACGTTTCCAACGTTTTTTGTAAATGCGGCAAAAAATCTTGGGAAATGGGGATCCGCAATGCCTGGAAGATGTATAATATGCGTGGAAGGACATTAATTTTGATTACACCAATCTTACCCAGCCACGATAGGGGTTTATTTCTCCACAACGATAGATCTCTCACTATTTCTTCTTTTAGTTTTGAATAGTTACTTTTATATAAATCTGAGGGTTCTGAGTAAGGGATAGTCCCAGGTATTTTATTTTAGTGTGGTGAATTAATTTATCCACCAATCAGCAAGGACAACCCACGTTGTTCACCAAAAATGGGCCAGCATCTAAACTTACATTCTTGCATTTCAAATAAAGATACCAAAAGAATGGAGAAAAATTGATAATAGGAGTAAATTAGAAAGTTGCTTAAAATGTTATGCTCTATCTGAATCACAGAAGAAAAAAAATTGGGTTCAGTGTCCCTTTAATGTAGTGCACTTCTGTGCTGCATAAAGCAGCCAACCACGCTACATGAGAGAGAGACAGAAAGAGAGAGAGAGAAATGAATGCATATAAATTTCCATAAATAATTATGCAGCATATTTAAGCCACTAGAACTGATATTAAATAATTGGTTTACAATTAGATTCTAGCACACTTAGAAGAAGTTTCCTTGTTATCATCTTAATTTTTATATTTATTCTTCATTTTCAACTTTGACCTAAGTCCTTAAAATACCGGCTGTGTGATAACCCTAATTGTACACATACTGCACAATTATCTAATATAAATATATTTTACTGTCTCTTTAACGTATAGAAAAAGTCCTCTTCTTCACAGACCCCTGGCCGTGGTAACAGGAGGCTTAAAGGGACAGTATACACTCATTTTCATATAACTGCATGTAATAGACACTACTATAAAGAATAAGATGCACAGATACTGATATAAAAATCCAGTATAAAATGGTTTAAAAACTTACTTAGAAGCTGTCAGTTTAGCTTTGTTGAAAAGCAGTTGAAAAGCCCACTGCAAGTGGTAAATAAGACACTCCCCCTTCTTTGCATATGAAAAGACCCTTTACACAAACAGGAGCAAGCTGGAGAAGGTAGCTGACGGTATTCAAATAAAACTTTGGGGCTTGGTTAGGAGTCTGAAAATCAGAGCAATGTTCTTTAAAAATAAGCAAAATTATAAATTTAAAAAAAAAAAAAAACTTTATGGGCTTTATAAATAGATCATCTACAAAACATTTATGCAAATAAAAAATGAGTGTATAATGTCCCTTTAATGAGGTGTCTTCCAGAGCCTGCACTAAAAGAAAAGGTCCTTTCTTTCAGGCCCTGGGAGCCGTGCTAATCCTCTGTTTATCGTGGCCAGGCTCTGTGAAGAAGAGCAGCGGGTTTGCACAACTCTCCAGCATGCCTACATAAGTATTTTAGTTGCTACAGGTAAAATCACCAGTAGCAATGTAACATGTACATATGTTTAATGGAAACAAATGTAAATGTAGCATGAATGGTTGGTATTTGTTTCTTTTAAAACTAGACAAATGCTGAACAGCACAGGCACCGAAAATTCGGAACAAAAGATTCAGTCGAAACCAAAGTTTTGATCATATACATGTCTATTAAAAATCTCTAAGACAAAACCCAGCAGCATTGTCCAGGATATATATTAAAAGGAAAGAAAAATAGAAGGAACGTGGAGTGTGTGTAAGGGGTTAAAATCAATCTTTATTGGTAACCATTAAAATTCTTATAAAGGAGAAAATAAATATTTACAATTCCTACATGTAATCTGTAGAGAGGGTTAAATTTCAGTAATACCCTCCTGCAACATCGCTTGACACAAATAACATGAAGGATAGAAATTCAAGAAAAGATAAAAAAGTGGCTATGGGATTGGGCCGTGTGTGATTATACTTATAAGAACCGAATTCACTTACATTATTAGCAATCGTAGAGAGGAGGATGCTGAGAGATTCCTCACCATTCAATCAACATACACCCCAGGCCCTAAACACTCAAAGGCATCCCCCTACCTGCAAGCGTCCTGGGGGTTACCCATTCAGCCGAGTTCTGACTGGTTCCCTATAAACTTGTGCTTTCAAACCATCCACTGTCACTAAGTATCCATACAAACTACTATAGGTCATTAGATAATATCTCAGCTGAATTCACTTCACGCTTAAGCTAAAGTGTATCAAACAATCTGTTAAGCTTAATAGCCAGTAAGATTAGTGCCGATTTCTTTCAGACAGGTGTCTGAAAGAAATCGGCACTAATCCTACTGGCTATTAAGCTATTAACAATTGACATTAAGTCAATTTAAACTTGATAGAACTGGTGCTAAGTTTTAGGTCCTGAACAAACATTTCAAGGGAACCAATGTTGCCACACCATACACCAAAAATGTTATCTATGTAGTGCCTATGCAAAACAAAAAGAGAAGCAGTCTGCCAGGAACGAACAGCAGCATCAATAGCTTGTTCTATGGCCCGGTTACCACCTGGAAGTAACTTCTTTCTGCCCAATTGTGCTTTTCACAGAGGAAAACTTTCCTGTAGTATATCAGTCTGATCCCGCCAACATGGTCAGTCCAGCCCCGAAATACCAGGAGATTCTCCTCTGAACAAGGAAAAGGCAACCCCAAACGATTGTTTCGTAATTCTTTTATTAGAAAAATAATCATATATGCATATATACAAAATAAAATCATAATAACAAATGCAAACAAAATATCTCTTGTTACAAAACTGAAATATTGACCCAAATTTTTGTCTTTAGAAAAAAATCAAAATGTAAACATTAAACTTAAATAATCACACAAAATAAAATTAAACATTTCAAATACAGACAAAAACAAACTGGAGGAGAAAAAAAAAAAAAACAAAAAAAAAAAAAACACCTAAATAATCCAAACCT